>NC_080066.1:169458055-169568055 GCF_949987535.1 Balaenoptera acutorostrata
TCAGAATAATGACAGTGAAGATGATCCAGGACCTTGGAGAAAGAATGGAGGCAAAGATCAAGAAGATGCAAGAAATGTTTAACAAAGACCTAGAAGAATTAAAGAACAAACAGAGATGAACAATACAGCAACTGAAATGAAAACTACACTAGAAGGAATCAATAGCAGAATAACTGAGGCAGGAGAACGGATAAGTGACCTGAAAGACAGAATGGTGGGATTCACTGCCGCAGAACAGAATAAAGAAAAAAGAATGAAAAGAAATGACGACAGCCTAAGAGACCTCTGGGACAACATTAAACGTAACAACATTCGCATTACAGGGGTCCCAGAAGGAGAAGAGAGAGAGAAAGGACCCAAGAAAATATTCAAAGAGATTATAGTTGAAAACTTCCCTAACATGGGAAAGGAAATAGCCACCCAAGTCCAGGAAGCACAGAGAGTAACATACAGGATAAACCCAAGGAGAAACACACCGAGACACACAGTAATCAAATTGGCAAAAATTAAAGACAAAGAAAAATTATTGAAAGAAGCAAGGGAAAAACAACAAATAACATACAAGGGAACTCCCATAAGGTTAGCAGCTGATTTCTCGGCAGAAACTCTACAAGCCAGAAGGGAGTGGCACGATATATTTAAAATGATGAAAGGGAAGAGCCTACAACCAAGATTACTGTACCTGGCAAAGATCTCATTCAGATTTGATGGAGAAATCAAAAGCTTTACAGACAAGCAAAAGCTAAGAGAATTCAGCACCACCAAACCAGCTATACAACAAATGCTAAAGGAACTTCTCTAAGTGGGAAACACAAGAGAAGGAAAAGACCTACAAAAACAAACCCAAAACAAGTAAGAAAATGGTAATAGGAACATACATAGCGATAATTACCTTAAATGTAAATGGATTAAATGCTCCAACCAAAAGACACAAGCTCGCTGAATGGATACAAAAACAAGACCCACATATATGCTGTCTACAAGAGACCCACTTCAGACCTAGGGATGCATACAGACTGAAAGTGAGGGGATGGAAAAAGATATTCCATGCAAATGGAAATCAAAAGAAAGCTGGAGTAGCTATACTCATATCAGATAAAATAGACTTTAAAATAAAGAACGTTACAAGAGACAAGGAAGGACACTACATAATGATCAAGGGATCAATCCAAGAAGAAGATATAACAATTATGAATATATATGCACCCAACACAGGAGCACCTCAATACATAAGGCAACTGCTAACAGCTATAAAAGAGGAAATTGACAGTAACACAATCATAGTGGGGGACTTTAACACCTCACTTACACCAATGGACAAATCATCCAAAATGAAAATAAATAAGGAAACAGAAGCTTTAAATGACACAATAGACCAGATAGATTTAATTGATATATATAGGACATTCCATCCAAAAACAGCAGATTACACGTTCTTCTCAAGTGCGCACGGAACATTCTCCAGGATAGATCACAATTTGGGTCACAAATCAAGCCTCAGTAAATTTAAAAAAATTGAAATCATATCAAGCATCTTTTCTGACCACAACGCTATGAGATTAGAAATGAATTACAGGGAAAAAAACGTAAAAAAGACAAACACATGGAGGCTAAACAATACGTGACTAAATAACCAAGAGATCACTGAAGAAATCAAACAGGAAATAAAAAAATACCTAGAGACAAATGACAATAAAAACACGACGACCCAAAGCCTATGGGATGCAGCAAAAGCAGTTCTAAGAGGGAAGTTTATAGCTATACAAGCCTACCTAAAGAAACAAGACAAATCTCAAGTAAACAATCTAACCTTACACCTAAAGAAACTAGAGAAAGAAGAACAAACAAAACCCAAAGTTAGCAGAAGGAAAGAAATCATAAAGATCAGAGCAGAAATAAATGAAATAGAAACAAAGAAAACAATAGCAAAGATCAATAAAACTAAAAGCTGGTTCTTTGAGAAGATAAACAAAATTGATAAGCCATTAGCCAGACTCATCAAGAAAAATAGGGAGAGGACTCAAATCAATAAAATCAGAAATGAAAAAGGAGAAGCTACAACAGACACCGCAGAAATACAAAGCATCCTAAGAGACTACTACAAGCAACTTTATGCCAATAAAATGGACAACTTGGAAGAAATGGACACATTTTTAGAAAGGTATAACCTTCCAAGACTGAACCAGGAAGAAACAGAAAATATGAACAGACCAATCACAAGTAATGAAATTGAAACTGTGATTAAAAATCGTCCAACAAACAAAAGTCCAGGACTAGATGGCTTCACAGGTGAATTCTATCAAACATTTAGAGAAGAGCTAACACCTATCCTTCTCAAACTCTTCCAAAAAATTGCAGAGGAAGGAACACTCCCAAACTCGTTCTATGAGGCCACCATCACCCTGATACCAAAACCAGACAAAGACACTACAAGAAAAGAAAATTACAGACCAATATCACTGATGAATATAGATGCAAAAATCCTCAACAAAATACTAGCAAACAGAATCCAACAACACATTAAAAGGATCATACACCACGATCAAGTGGGATTTATCCCAGGGATGCAAGGATTCTTCAATATACGCAAATCAATCAATGTGATACACCATATTAACAAATTGAAGAATAAAAACCATATGATCATCTCAATAGATGCAGAAAAAGCTTTTGACAAAATTCAACACCCATTTCTGATAAAAACTCTCCAGAAAGTGGGCATAGAGGGAACCTACCTCAACATAATAAAGGCCATATATGACAAACCCACAGCAAACCTCATTCTCAATGGTGAAAAACTGAAAGCATTTCCTCTAAGATCAGGAATGAGACAAGGATGTCCACTCTCACCACTATTATTCAGCATAGTTCTGGAAGTCCTAGCCACGGCAATCAGAGAAGAAAAAGAAATAAAAGGAATACAAATTGGAAAAGAAGAAGTAAAACTGTCACTGTTTGCGGAAGACATGATGCTATACATAGAGAATCCTAAAACTGCCACCAGAAAACTGCTAGAGCTAATTAATGAATATGGTAACGTTGCAGGATACAAAATGAATGCACAGAAATCTCTTGCATTCCTATACACTAATGATGAAAAATCTGAAAGAGAAATTATGGAAACACTCCCATTTACCATTGCAACAAAAAGAATAAAATACCTAGGAATAAACCAAAAAAAAAAAAAACTGGTAAATGAAAACAACATTTAAAATTGTGTTGTCAGTAGAGTATACACAAAGTAATTGAAGCTGTAGGTATAGAAGTGATTGCCTTGAGAAGACATGTATAATAAGGAAAGGAAGAAAGGAAGGAAGGAAAGAAGGAAGGAAGGAGGGGAAGAAGGAAAGCAAGAAGGAAGGAAGAGAAGGAAGGGAAGGAAAGAAGAGGTCTTCAAAAATAGGGAGATTTAAGTGGCATTTAAGTAAACCTGCCAAAGGGAGCAGTGGCAATCAAGGGACCTGAGTATTAATTAGGAATGACTGATCACGTGAGTCCCATGAGGGTAGGGATCACATCTGCTTCTCATTTCTGGAGCAGAGCACCTAGCACAGTACCTGGCCAGTAGATGCTCCATTCGCAATTGTCCAGTGTTGTCCGTGGGGCAGGAAAGCTACAAATACCATTGGCTGCGGCAACTGGGTGACTGGGGATGTGTGCAAGCTGGATGGCAGGCAGTGAGTAAAGAAGTGAATAGGGAACAGAAGTGCCCTTGACCGGTGGGGAGGGCCGCGCTGTGCACCCCTCTGCTCTCGCTGCAGGGAGATGGCTTAGCGACTTCTCCTGGGGAGGTTCCTGGCCTCCATAATCTGCAGGAAGCCCTCTCAGAGTCAGTGGGCGCCCCTTGCCTCCAGGGCCCTGCAGACCCCACAGCGCAGTCCTAATAACCTGACAGTAACACCCAGCCAAGCCCAGTCAATATACACCACCAGAGTCTATACAATGACCTTTAACATCCAGGATGGACCAGACTTTCAAGACTGAGTTGTCAACAGTGAGACACCAGTGGTTGTGGATTTCCATGCACAGTGATGTGGTCGCTGCAAGATCCTGGGGCCAAGGTCAGAGAAGGTGGTGGCCAAGCAGCACGGAAAGGTGGTGACGGCCAAGGCGGGTATTGATGACCACACAGACCTCGCCATAGAGTATGAGGTATCAGCTGTGCCCACCGTGCTGGCCATCAAGAATGGGGATGTGGTGGACAAGTTTGTGGGCATCAAGGATGAGGACCAGCTGGAGACCTTCCGGAAGAAGCTGATTGTCTGACAGGCAGGGAAGCGTCCTGACTGCCCCTGCCCACCTGGGCCCCGTGGTCCCGGGGGACCCAGATAGAACTCACAGCCCTTCTGTGCCGGCCCTTCCTACCTCCTCCCTCTGCCTGGCCCCTGTGGGTCCGTGCTTTGGAGACCAGGCCTCCAAACACAGGAGCCTCAAGTGCTCCCAACCTGGCTGACCGCCAGGGTGGCCGCCCAAGGAGCGGTGCCGCCACCGAGCTGGGACAGCCGTCTCCTCACCCACTCTCTGCTCCTTCTAGGGCTTGTTGCCGTGCTCCCAGGATGCTGGGACAGAGTCCCCGGGCCAGCCTGCAGTAACAGCTTGGTCTCCCTGCTCCCTTCTGATCTGAACCCCGGTGCCTGGCTCATCTGCCTCCTGCATTTTTCTTTCCTGCTGCTGTTTTGTAAAAAAAAAAAAAAAAAAAAAAAAAAACAGAAGAAGCAAAAAAGAAACCCAGGGCTTCCCTGGTGGCGCAGTGGTTGAGAATCTGCCTGCTAATGCAGGGGACACGGGTTTGAGCCCTGGTCTGGGAAGATCCCACATGCCGCGGAGCAACTGGGCCCGTGAGCCACAATTACTGAGCCTGCGCGTCTGGAGCCTGTGCTCCTCAACAAGAGAGGCCGCGATAGTGAGAGGCCCGCGCACCGCGATGAAGAGTGGCCCCCGCTTGCCACAACTAGAGAAAGCCCTCGCACAGAAACGAAGACCCAACACAGCCATAAATAAATTAATTAATTAATTACAAAAAAAAAACAACCCATAGAATACAGTACCAACAGCGGACCCTAATACAATCCACGGTCATTGGTGATAACGATGTGTCAATGTAGGTCCATTTATTGTAACAAAGGTACCACTCTGG
The DNA here is from genome assembly GCF_949987535.1 of Balaenoptera acutorostrata. Taxonomy (NCBI): domain Eukaryota; kingdom Metazoa; phylum Chordata; class Mammalia; order Artiodactyla; family Balaenopteridae; genus Balaenoptera; species Balaenoptera acutorostrata. The sequence continues at coordinate 169,463,193 of NC_080066.1, forward strand.
TGTGGGATGTTGATGATGGGGAAGGCTGTGCATGTGTGAGGGCAGGGGGAGTATATGAGAAGTCGCTGTACTTTCTACTCATTTTGCTAATGTTTTGTTATTTGTAATTTCTTCTTCTAAAAAAAAGAGGATATTAAAAAAAAAAAAAGAAATGAGTTATCAAGCCATGAAAAGACACGAAGGAACCTTAAGTGCATATTGCTAAATAAAAGAAGCCAATCTGAAAAGGCTGCATACTGAATGACTCCAACTATATGACATTCTGGGAAAGAAAGTAAAAAGATGTGATAGTCAGGGGTCAGGGGTCAAGTGTCAAGGCGGGGTGAGGAAGTGATGATTAGGTGAAACACAGGAGATATTTAAGGCAGTGAAACTATTCTGTAGGATACCGTATTGATGGATACATGACATTATTTGTCAAAACCTACGGAACTGTATAACACAAAGAGCGAATCCTAATGCAAACTATGGACTTTAGTTAGTAATGGTATATGAATATTGGTTCATCAATTGTAATAAATTGTAACTGCACTAAGGCAAGAGAACTAAGAACCGCACTAAGGAGAAACTGTGAGTGGGAAAAGGAGAGGATATATGGAAACTCTCTGTACTATCTGCTCAATTTTCTGTTTTTTAATTTTATTTTACTTTATTTCTTTAGTTTTGGCTGTGTTGGGTCTTCGTTGCTGCACGCGGGCTTTCTCTAGTTGTGGTGAGCGGGGCCACTCTTTGTTATGGTGCACAGGCTTCTCATTGTGGTGGCTTCTCTTGTTGTGGAGCACAGGCTCTAGGCGCACAGGCCTCAGTAGTTGTGGCACGCGGGCTCAGTAGTTGTGGCTCACGGGCTCTAGAGCGCAAGCTCAGTAGTTGTGGCACATGGGCTTAGTTGCTCTGTGGCATGTGGGATCTTCCCAGACCAGGGATCAAACCCGTGTCCCCTGCATTGGCAGGAGGATTGTTAACCACTGCACCACCAGGGAAGCCCTATCTGCTCAATTTTCTGTAAACCTAAAACTGCTTTAAAAAATTGTTTATTAATTTTGTAAAAAGTGCAACCCATGGCTTGACCAGTTCTGTATATACCACTTTCTTAGGCAGTAAATTATCTTTGCAGAGCGCCTTTGGGCAACAAGCAATGATGCAGCATAGCCCACATAGACAGAAGGGTTTTGAAGACAACAAGCCTTCAAACTCATCCCCCCACTAGAGTGTGAGCAGGAATGACAGAAGGGGGAACAGAATGTGGTGTGTGGAACCCTGGGTCCCCCTTTTAGCTACAATCAAGGAGTCACTGAGCACACGAAGGCAGCCTCGCAGGGGTAGCACCGCTCTAAGAAACAAGCGACACTTCTGACTTGTTTTACCCAAATAACTTAAATAAGCAAATAATAACCAAGTGATTCATCCTACATGATCTTCAGTTTTCCCATTGATACAACTGACAGTATTATGCATTATAGATGCTGCTGTGTTGTTTTCAAGCCTTCCTTGAAAGCCTTAACAAAAACGTTAAAACATCCTCGCATATGATACTGATGATAAGGAAGTGGATATGTGTGATCACATATGAGATATCTTATTAAGGAAAGTGTGGGTGGGAGGGTTCTTCTTTAGAATATTTTCAAAAAGCTCTTCTAAACACTAGATATATTTTTTATTACTTTTACTGCTGTTCTGAAGTTTTGTCTAAGGACCGCAGGGGTTTTCTTAAGCTTACAAGTAAGTTTCTGTGGAGTAGAACCTCGTCATGCTACTTGTTGCTGTTGATAGAGTTTGTTAAGCCAACAGTGAAAGCAATCTGTCCTCTCAATGCATGGTAGCACTTCAATAGTGGAGATTCTGTAATGAATTTTAAAATCAGAGATGAGAAGCATTTCCCCCACCCACCTGGGATTGGAAAGAGAAAATTCAGTAAGACAAAACAGGATGCAGAGCTTAAGAAGTGGGTTAGAGCCCACGAAGTTCTAAGAATCACAACTGTTGAAGAAATATTAAGCAGACCAGAAAATTAGTGAAATGAGTCCAGGTTGAGTGAGACTGAATGCTTTCCCCAAGTCCCACATGGTAACTGCCTTTTTTCTTCTGTAGGGAGAGAAAGAATTGGGAAGAGATTTCAGATTTCTAGAGATTCACTTGAATAGTTCCTACTGCACTGCTCACTGGGACAATATTCTTTCTCCTCCCCAAGGTGGCCATATGCAGCAGCAGTTCACCCCATCCATTCACTCTCATCACTTAGAATGGAGTTGTCCCCATGCAAACATCGAGCAATGGCACCGTGAGAATTGATAGGCTCATGAAAGCAAGGCTGATGGGAGCCCTGGGGTGCACCCCCAAACTAAAAGGACTCAGGTTGCAAGACCTGTCACTTAACAGTCACAGCAGGATCTATTTTTGGTAATTGAAGCCTAATTTGGATTGTGTTTTTGGAAAATGATAACATTAGTTTTCTAAAAACTAGAAAAATTTTTAGGGGGGAGTGGTGGTTCTCTCCAACTCCACTTTGAAGCTAAAATGGCAAACTGTTTAGAATACAAACTTTTTCTTCCCGTGGATTTATGTAGTAGATGTTTCAAAATGACTGGCAAATACATAGAATTCATACAAAGTTAGAGGCAAAAGGGTGCTCCAGAACCCTCTGGTTGAATCTCTTCACTCTATAGTTGAGGAGAATGAGGTCCAGAGAGGCTAAGTGTTATGCCCAAGGGCACACAGCTGGCTCACAAGATGAGACTTGAATCCGGATTGCCTATGTACTGGCCAATGCTCTTCCCTTTCTACTGTGCTCTACTTCCCAGCACCACAAGAGGACACCTACTGTGTCTTGCAGAATCTAGACTATTTTTTGAAAGCTTGGAACTAAACTTGTGACTAATTAGAATACAGTGTTCCACCACCTTTAAGTCACCAGCTAAAATCCACTGCTCCCCGTCGCAGCACGCCCGAGGCCTTCTGGGTAACCAAAGAAAGATTATTGTCTCAACTCAGTTCTCTGTGTCTAGGTACCCACAAAATGGAAATCACTTTACTTGGGGAAGAGCAAGAGGACAAGATGAGATGAAAAGGAAGCATGTTTAAAATGGATAAAAGGAGGCACTTTTTTCCCACTACACACAATTGAACTGGGGAACTCACTGCAGCAGGATATTAAGATCAATGGTGAAGATTTGTGTTTTAAAAGATTAGACATTTCACATGCATATCATCAACAGCGACACTCAATGGGATGAAAGTAAGATGGATGAAAGTTCTCAAGCTTCAGTGCGTAAGTTGATCACCAACTGGGTCAGGTGAAAAGAAAAAAAGTTGTCTACTGGATTAAAATTTCACAGAAAGGCAGATCTGGCGGGTTCCAATCATTGCTGCTGTGTAACAAACCACTCCAAAGTAGTGGTGTGAACCAACAGGCATTTTATTATGCACATGGATACGGTGGATCAGGAATTTGGAGAGGGCACAGCAGGGATGGCTTGTCTCTGATTCATGACATCTGGGGCCTCAGTTGGGAAGACTTGAACAACTAGGAATGACTTGAGGTTGGGGGCTGGAATCATCTGGAAGCTTCTTTACCTAACCTGGGATGACTTGAAGGCTCACTCAGCTGGGACTGTCAAGTGGAGCATCTATATGTAGGTGTCAAGAGGGAGTGTCCCAAGAAAAAGCACTTCCAAAAAACAAGTGTCCCAAGAGACCCAGGTAGAAACTACACGGCCTTTTATGACCTATCCATGGAAGTTTTAGAGCATCACTTCCAACACAGTCCATGGGTCAAAACCGTCACAAGCCCACTGAGATTCAAGAGGAGGAGACTTAGGACCTCCTACATCCCTCCCCTATGGGGAATGGCAAGATCACATTGCAGAAAAACCTGTGGGATGGGAGAGGTTTTCGCAGCCATCTTTGGAAAATGCAATCCCCCAGGGAAGTGGTGGGTGATGTGAGGTTACAAGAACACACAATCTAGTGGAAAAAACTGACATATGAACAGAGAATCACAGTACAATAAAATAAATTTCAAGGTAGTTATTTCCCCCTCTTTTACAAGAATTCTTTTTTTTTCCCTTTGATAAGAGTCATCACATTAAAATTTTTTCATTCATTGTCTGTCTTCTACTAGATTGGAATCTCCATGCATTTAGTTTCCTACTGTAACCCCTGTGCCTAAAACACTACCAAGCCCAAAATAGGCACTCAATAAATATTTGCGGAAAGAGTATATGAGTAAAGTGCTGTAATAGAGAAGTAGTGGGAGGGCTGTGGGAGTACAGGCAATAACAAAGCACTCAGCTTGACAGAAATGACATTTGAGTGGGTCTTGAATGCTCTTGAAGGATAAACAACAATTTTTCTGGTGGAAAAAAAAAGGGAATAAATTTTTCTCCTTAAATCTCCTCCAGAGACTTCATTAGCCAAGTTTAAGTGGGCAGATCTCATCCTAAGTGTACAGACTGCATGTAGTAGTTACAATGTTCTTGGCTGCAAGTGAAAGAAAACAGGGACTCAAATGTATTAAAAAATAAGCAGCGTATCGTATCACATAACAACAAGTCTGGAGGCCAACAGTTCAGGCAGCCTCAATGCCATCCTTCTTCACTGGGTCAACTTAGCTCCTTTGTGGTTGCAAGATGGTGCCCACAGTGGTAGGCATCACAGGCAGACAAAACAATACCCAGCAGGGGAGAGGACTACTTCTCCTTTGGAGTAAGATCTTTCCCACAAGCCCCTGACAGACTTACCTCACACTGGCCCCCACACCACGCCTTATTGGCTAGAACTGCGTCCCATGCATGTATGTAACCTAAACGCTGATAAGAAGAAGGGGAGAAACACGAGCGGTTGGACTAATCACGTGTTACTCCTTGGGGCTTGACCTGAAGCTCCTGCCTCTCCTGAAGCACAGGGCTATGCAGAAAAGGGTGGATTCCCCAACAAAACACAACAAAACAAATAACGGGGGTTTTGTTAGGAAGGAAAAAGGGGAGATGACTCCTCGGCACATAATCAACAGTGTTTGCAACATTAGGCTTGGGGAAGGTTAATGTTCTGTTTTCTTTGTGGATGACTATTACCTAACAATTTTATTTATTCTTTTTCATGCTTTTTGCTCCTTTCCTTTCTCCTCTGCACTAGTAGTCAGTTGAATAAATCAAGCGCTGCATCAATAGGAAAGAGTGTCATGTGTACAGTGTACATACGAGTCTAATTAATCAAAAATATGTTGATTAGACGTGAGTGCACTTTCAGGTAAAAACCTTGATTCAGATGCTTCTGATAGCATAGCCATGCCCAGCTGTTCACCACTTGAATCGTGCTCTTTCATGGCCTTGTGCCCGTTACTTGTGCTGATTCCTCTGTCTAGGAAGTCCTTCTCAGTTTCCTTACCTATAGTGGATACTAGTGATTGCCTCTCCAGCGTCCCTTCTATCCTTCTAGTAATTAGCTTGAAGAGATGGCGAACTGCAAAACTACTTTTTTCAGACTCCCTTGCAGCTAGGGTCTTGATCTGAAATAAGTTCAGTCAATCAGGTGCACTTGTGTAAGATTTGGAGGCAGATGCAAGGAGAAGGCATCATTCTGTTGCTGTTGCTGTTGGCCAGCAAGGTTTGAGCAATAATGTTAAGAGGCATTTAATGCTGTTGGACTCAATGTCCTGTTTCAGTGTCTAGTCACCAGTTTCATGGGTGTGAAGAGCCCTTGCTGCAGCACCATCCCAACTTCTGGAACATAGCTACTGTGGTAGGCCCATGAACTCAGTAGCCCAGGGGTACCCCCCTGACTTCTGCCCCTCCAGCTCATCAATTTTGTAAGCCTCTGTTTGATTCTCAGTATTAAATATTTCTCTGTTTGAAACACCTAGAGTGGTTCCTTCCTGTACTAAACCCTGACTCATAGATCACCTAGTTCATATTCAGCCTTCCAGGCACAGCCTGGGTCTTCCCTGAGCCACCAGGTTGGGCCAGGTGCTTCCTCTGTGCTCCCACCACGTCCTGCCTGGTAAGCCCATGCCTCTTCATCTTTGCACCCCTGGCACCAGTGTTTGGCTCACAGCTTGTGCAGCATCAATATTTACCGAACTGAAGCTCCCTCTGCCAAGATACCAGACAGGTCCTGAAATCTAGTCTAAAGGGTGCCCCACCTCATGCCTGGTCTGCAATGCAAAGCCCAAAGAACAAGTGGCTCTAGACTTATACTGGATTCTAGATGAATCCAGAGCCCTCAGCTTTTCCGTACTTTAGTCCCCCACACAAGAGGCCACACCAGAATTGAAAATTTGACCTGGTCCCCAGGAAAAGGATGATAAGGAACAAGGGAAGTTGCTTATCTCAAGAGTTACCATCTGGTGGTTTTCAGGACCCTCTACTGCTGGGCCTACAACGAGGCCTGCAATCAGTGGCAGCATAGCCTTTGGAGCGAGGAAAACCCAAGTTGGAAGGTGTGTGCCGTTGTGTAGCAAGTTACTTTCTGAACCTCAGATTCTTAATCTATAAAATGGGGTTGATAATATCAACCTCACAGGATTCTTGGGGGTAAAAGAGATTATATATGTAAAATGCTTAGCACAGTGCATGCACATTGGAAATGCCCAATACCCATCAGTTACTGTTGCGGCCACCATTGCTGTTGACTGTGCCATCCCGGTACCACAATTCTGTTACATATTTTTTACTTCATATACACACACTTTCCTTCAGTCCAAACAGACTCACATGCAGTTAGACTAGAACGTACTTCTCTATACTTTCTCCCGAGGTGTTCCATTTTACATCATGATGTGATTAACCCTTTTCTGCAGAAGATCCAGCTAGGCCCAAGTTTGGGGCTGTGCTGAGGAAATAACAAAACCATCTATGTCAGTGGCTCTCGACCCTAGCTGAAAATCAGGATCACCTGGAGAGCTAAAAACAAAACGGCACCAAAAATAAACAAATAAAACGAAACCAAGAAACAATGTCTGGGTCCGTCAACCAGAGATTCTGATTCAGTAGGGCCCAAGCATCAGTAGATCTTAAGGCTCCCCAGGTGATTGTAATGTGCAGCTGAGAGCCATTGCTGAGAGTGGGAAAGATTAGCGCTTCCATCGCCTCTGGGAAAGAAGAAAGAAGCTCTTACTTTTCTATAATCTCCACCACAGTGGAGGAGGGGAGAGGACTAAAGATTACAGTTGAACGATTCCACTTATAATGTGAACAAGGCATTCTTATTATGAACCTGGATAAATGACTCATCATGTTAATCCTCTGATTAGTGTCTGGGTTTCTCATCTAGAGGTGTCTGATCTGATGAGAAGAGGAGTTATCAGAAATGCTCTAGGACATGGAAAAAGCTAGTCTGGAAATACCTGTGAGGGATTTCAAGTTGGCTTGTGGGTGTCTGTCCTGTGCCAGCCCTGTGCACACTCGCACACTTGCGGGCTGGTTGCTGATGTCAGGTGTACGCACTTTGATCCAGGGCAAGTGAAATGCTCCCTGCTTTGGCATAAAATCTAGCTAATATCTAAATGCTAGAGATAGCTGGTGACAGCTGGGAGTGTGCTCAGACATAAAGTACAGGCATACCTCATTTGATTGCGCTTTGCAGACTTTGCTTTTTCACAAATTGAAGGTTTGTGACAACCCTGAGTTGTCAGATGATGGTTAGCATTTTTTAGAAATAAAGTATTTTTAAATTAAAATATGTACTCTTTTTAAAGACAGAATGCTATTGCACACTTAATAGACTGAAGAATAGTGTAAACATAAGTTTTATAGACATTACTGGAAAACCAAAAACTCCATGTGACTCACTTTATTGTGATATTTCCTTTATTGCAGTGGTCTGGAAGCAAACCCACAATATCTCTGAGGTATGCCTGTACATCTAAAAAATGTAACTTTTTTCCCATTATTAAAGTGATACACAAAAGAAAATAGAGTGGGAAAACAGAAAAATAGCATGAACCCAGTAGAAACTAATAACAGACTTAAATAGAGTTACGAGGTGCTAGACATGGTTATAAGCTCTTCACCATATAAATTCATTTACCCCTCACTACAACCCTATGAGGGGTAACTCCACTTTACAGATGAGGAAAGAGGACCTGGAGCTGTTGTGTGACTTGTCCAAAGTGGCAGCTAGTAAAGGAAGAGCCAAGGTTTGGACTCATGCTGCATTTAACAGGGTATGGTCAACCTCAGAGATATATATAGCTCATAAGGTAAGCTTTATCCAAGGATTCAATGTCACTTGCTAAAGTTTAAAAAGTTAATCTCACTTGCCATTTATTCATCCATTTATTTCACAAATATTTACCAAAGGCATCTATGGGCAGCACACTGTTCCAGGCTTGATTATCAAGATACTGAAGAGTATACAGAGGCTACCTGTCCAGTCATTCCTATAGCATTGAACTCTCAAGTGTCTCAATATGTATAATCAGTACAAGTATAGTAAGATTAGAAATGCAATAACTATTCTCTGATGACAAAATCCAAAACCAATACTTCAAAACTTTCAAAATGTCACAGTCTTACTAGATGGAATGTTTGGCATGATCCTCCGTATTTTCATCAATTAATAAGTACACCTTGGACAATAATTTAAGTTGAACCTCATGAATTCCACTTTGTAGCAACACGTTTAATATAACAGTAGTGTCTTCAAGTCAGAAATTTGGTGTTTTTGGATGGATGGATGGATGGCTGGCTAGATGGAAGGATAGATGAGTGAATTAATAGCTAAGAATGCCTGGCAATGTTCTAGTTGCTTAAAAATTGCATCTTTAAAAGTAATTCAGTGTTTTCCAGTTTGTTAAACAATAACTATGACTCAGAAGAAAATTGTGATTTCTGTCCTTTCCATGGACTAAATATGTAACTTCAAGGAAGCCATTATGATGCCAGTTCCATCTGATTGTTGTGAGGATCAAATGCGCTAACTGAAATGAATTATGTAGCACCCTGCCTAATACATGTTAAACAGCATATTTTAAACTGCCTTTAAAGTGAAATACTATACGCAGAAAAGCAAAAATTCAAATGATACAAAAAGCTATACAATGCAAAATACGTTTCTTTTGGCCAAGTTTTCCCGCTATTATTACTACTATTATTAGAGATCTCCAAGCAAAAATAACATCTCCCTGTTGATTAAGAAGGGAGAGGTTTACAGACTAGGAGATAACATCCTTTGAGTCAGAACCAAGTGAAATAACACATGTATTCTGGTTAAATTCCAGCATGAGTGATTAACATTCTCCAACTTCAAATAATTTTTATTATTAGCCAACACTTGTCCATCCCCAATAATACACATGTTGCATACAGGCCACAGAATGAGGCAGCCTCTCTTGGCATGTTCACAATCTGTGCATACTTTCCACTGAGGGTTTCCCTTTCTTTTTGATTGCTATTCCATAGCTTTTCAACTCCCACTACTTTCAACCCTGGGATGTTTGCCGACACTGAGTGCCAAGTAGTTCCCAAAAAACCAAAAAAATATAAGCACCTGTAGAATCCCAGGGAATGAAAGAGGTAAAGTACATTTTAAACATATTTATTAACGGTTTTAATGTTTGTGAAGAGATTTATATTTATTTCTTTTAACTTTGAGGCTGGGATTAATACACGTATTCCTCATTATTTCTCACAAAGTCTTGTTGATAAGCAGGAGGAAGAGGGCTAGTCTGCAATTTTGTCTCCCAGTCTGTGTAAGTGGGATCCAGGACACAAGAACGACTCAGCCCTAAAGTGCAGTCCTGAGTCCCTCAAGAACTCAGGCCCTCCTGCCTTTTTTCCGCCTTCTTCCAGTAGAAGGAAGGGGTGGGGGGAGCGGGAAACAATTCAAACCCTCTTTGTAAGCGTGTGAATGAATTTCAAGAATGTTAAACACCTCAGTCTTCCAACCTAATTAGAACATGTAGAAAAGAGGCATTTTTAGGACATTTAAAACTTGCAGCATAATAACCCATCTGGAGAGCGCCACAGTGCGTCCCAGTGGTCGAGGCGCCCAGCAGGTCTTCGCGCGGGCTCCCGCAGCTCCGTGCGCCCCGGATCCCCGGCGGCGCGCGGGTGCGCAGCTAAGCAGCGGGTAGCCCCCGGCGGGGGTGGGGGGGCCGGCCCCTGCCCATCACAGAGCCCGGAGCCAGTGTTGCTTTTCTCTGCGGGCGACTTCGAACTGCCTGGATTTTTAACCCGATAAACTGATAAAGGACTAACATGTCTGGAGTCTTCCAAAGACAGAAAGAAAATCACTTTCTTGTCGCAACAGTAAGATTTTGTTAGGAAATGCAAAAGTAAAGGTTAAAGCCTGGGAGATAACCGGTCGCATATGGGGGGAGGGGGGAGGAGGTGGTAAAAACTGTGGCTGTCGCGTCCCAACTATCTCAGTTCAAATCCCGGGTTTGCCATTTGAGAGCCTACTCTGTGCTAGGCGGTCGGAATACCGCGCTAAACAAGATTATCTAGGTTGTGGCTTTCTTGGGGGAACTATCATTAGCTCGGTTCCCTTGGTATGCTTCTAAACTCTGTTTCTTCACCTATAAGAATTGTTGTAAGGATCTGAGACATCCTGTATTAAGATGAGAACGATTAACGCGCCGTCTGACACACAGTAGGGGCTCAGTAAGCATTTGTACTTCTCTCAATTTGAGCTCACCTGGTGAGGGCAGCGCAGAGAGGAGACAGGTGCCACGGTTAAGAATGATTCTTTGAGCAGTTCTTTTAAACAAGCGCTGGACTCTAAGGATGCTTAGCTGCAGATAGGAGACCCGGTAGGTGCCCTGGAAGCTAGGGTTCATAAGCTAGAACATGACGGGAAAGTGAGCCCCGCACCAGTGGACGCCAGCAGAGAACTCAGGAGGGACTTCTAGCTAGGATTTCCCGCTCCGGGTCTCAAGAAGGCGTGATTAGCATTCGCCCCGCCCCCCATAGCTTCCCGGCCGGCGATTGGCCCACGCTCCTCTGCTGCCAGCTCCAGGCGGGGCCGGAGGGCGCCTGGGGAGAGGCTGAGCCCGCGGGGCAGTGGGCGGGGACGCGCGGAGAGCGTGGCGGGGCGGCCCACCAACCGAGCCCCAGCGCGAAGGGGCGGGGCCGGGGCGGAGCCTCCCGGCGGGCATTAGAAGCAGGTGACCCAGGCTGGACGGGAGAGGCCAGTCAGCCCGAGGCCGTGACTCCACTGCGGCCAGCGCCGCCGCCGCCGCCGCCGCCGCGCGCAGTTCAATACCCGCCGGAGGTGGGCCAAAGGGTGCTAGAGCGCGGGGGAGGAGCGGAGCCCGGCGCGTCCCGGGAGAACCGCCACCGCCCCCAGGAGTCCGCTGGAGCGCGGATCCCCCTGCAGGGGAGGAGAAGAGCGGCGGGCGGGACGCGGCGGCGGACGCGCACCATGCAGTCCCGGCGGGGCCAGCGCTGGCTGCTCGCCGTGCTGTGAGGCGGCGGGATCCCCCGGTCGCCGCACACCGCCTTCCTCTTGCCCAGGTGCTGCCAGGCGCGCTCGCCCTCCGTCCGGCTCCCGGACCCTGGTGGAACGCACGGCCTGCCCCCCGTCCTGCCCCGCCCGGATCATGCGGGGGGCCCCGGAGGAGGTGAGGGCGAATGACCGGTCTGCGGCGACCTCGTTCAGGGGGCGACCCCCTCTCTGAGACGCCCCCACCTGCTGCCATGTGCTGCCTCCTCGGGTACCCAGCCTATCGCCAAACTTTCCCGATGCCAGCCTGTCTCTGAGTCGCGTTTCTGAGCGAAGTGTCCCAGAGACGGAGGGCCCAGGCTGCCTACGGACTATCTGCTTCTCTCAGGATCCTCAGAGGTGAGAGCCCGCGCCTTCCCCTTCTCCCCGTTCTTTTCCCGGTCCTCTGCCCTTTTCCGGGGGGCTGAGCGCTCTGACCTTGGGGTGCAGGCTGGCAGGCCCTGCGAGAAGGGAGGCGGGGTGAGGGGCGGGGAGTCTGTAGTTTGGTTCCTGGAGGTGGAGGGGAGGGGAGGGAGAGAGGTTAACTTAGAGTTTTGGAGACCGCTTGCGGGGATTGTGCCGTTGACGCCCCTCTAATTGGGAGTGGTTGCAATTCTTCTCCCCCACCTTCTTTTTTAAAGAGTCCTTTCCTTGGAATCGGAGCCCTAACCGTCCCTCCCCAGCCCTATCCAGCGAAGAGCTGAGCGCTCCCTGCGGAGGCAGTGCCCTCCCGAAACAGTTTATCTTTGGACGGATTTCTTTAGAAGAAAAAGAAACCAACAGGTTGCCAGTCCCGGCGCCACACAAGTCGGCGGAGAGGGAAGCCCGGATCCCGGTTTCCCCTGCCTGAGCTGGCCCCGCGCGGGCTGCGGGAGACGAGGGGAGGGAGGGGGCTATGGCTCGGCCTGACCCGTCCGCGCCGCCTTCGCTGCTGCTGCTGCTCCTAGCGCAGCTGGCGGGCCGGGCGGCGGCCGCCTCCAAGGCCCCGGTGTGCCAGGAAATCACAGTGCCATGTGCCGCGGCATCAGCTACAACCTGACGCACATGCCCAACCAGTTCAACCACGACACGCAGGACGAGGCGGGTCTGGAGGTGCACCAGTTCTGGCCGCTGGTGGAGATCCACTGCTCGCCGGACCTGCGTTTCTTCCTGTGCTCCATGTACACGCCCATCTGCCTGCCCGACTACCACAAGCCGCTGCCGCCCTGCCGCTCGGTGTGCGAGCGCGCCAAGGCCGGCTGCTCGCCGCTCCTGCGCCAGTATGGCTTTGCCTGGCCGGATCGCATGAGCTGCGACCGCCTTCCAGTGCTGGGCCGCGACGCCGAGGTCCTGTGCATGGATTACAACCGCAGCGAGGCCACCATGGCGCCCCCCAGGCCCTTCCCGGCCAAGCCCACCCTCTCAGGCCTGCCGGGGTCGCCGGCCTCGGGGAGCGACTGCGCCGCCAGGGGCCCGTCGGTGTGCAAGTGCCGCGAGCCCTTCGTGCCCATTCTCAAGGAGTCGCACCCGCTTTACAACAAGGTGAGGACGGGCCAGGTACCCAACTGCGCGGTGCCCTGCTACCAGCCGTCCTTCAGCCCCGACGAGCGCACGTTCGCCCCCTTCTGGATCGGCCTGTGGTCTGTACTGTGCTTCATCTCCACCTCCACCACGGTGGCCACCTTCTTAATAGACATGGAACGCTTCCGCTACCCTGAGCGCCCCATCATCTTCCTGTCAGCCTGCTACCTGTGCGTGTCTCTGGGCTTCCTGGTGCGCCTGGTCGTGGGCCATGCCAGCGTCGCCTGCAGCCGCGAGCACAGCCACATCCACTACGAGACAACGGGCCCTGCGCTGTGCACTGTCGTCTTCCTGCTTGGTCTACTTCTTTGGCATGGCCAGCTCCATCTGGTGGGTCATCCTGTCGCTCACCTGGTTCTTGGCGGCTGGCATGAAGTGGGGCAACGAGGCCATTGTGGGCTATGCGCAGTACTTCCACCTGGCCGCGTGGCTCATCCCCAGTGTCAAGTCCATCACTGCGCTGGCACTGAGCTCCGTGGACGGGGACCCGGTGGCCGGCATCTGCTACGTGGGGAACCAGAACCTGAACTCGCTGCGCAGCTTCGTGCTGGGCCCGCTGGTGCTCTACCTGCTGGTGGGCACGCTCTTCCTCCTGGCGGGCTTCGTGTCGCTCTTCCGCATCCGCAGCGTCATCCAGGAGGGCGGCACCAAGACGGACAAGCTGGAGAAGCTCATGATCCGCATCGGCATCTTCACGTTGCTCTACACTGTGCCAGCCAGCATCGTGGTGGCCGGCTACCTGTACGAACAGCACTATCGCGAGAGCTGGGAGGCTGCGCTCACCTGCGCGTGCCCCGGCCCGGACTCCGGCCAGCCGCGCGCCAAGCCCGAGTACTGGGTGCTCATGCTCAAGTACCTCATGTGCCTTGTGGTGGGCATCACGTCGGGCGTTTGGATTTGGTCCGGCAAGACTGTGGAGTCGTGGCGGCGCTTCACCAGCCGCTGCTGCTGCCGCCCGCGGCGGGGCCACAAGAGCGGCGGCGCCACGGCCGCCGGGGACTACGCCGAGGCGAGCGCAGCGCTCACGGGCAGGACCGCGCCGCCGGGCCCCGCCGCCGCCGCCTACCACAAGCAGGTGTCCTTGTCGCACGTGTAGGAGGAGGCCGAGGCCGAGGGACCGGGACCGGGGCCGGGAGTTGAGGGAGGGAGGTTGTTTTGTTTGGTAGCTTTGCCAAGGTCACTTCCGTTTACCTTCTTGGTGCTGATGCCCCCTCCCGGGGCAACTTGGAGAGAGGGGAAAGGGACCGTTTCAAGGCGAGTACCTGTCCCAGGACTTCTCAAAGGGGCTCAGCTCACGTCTGTTCTATCTTACTGCCTTTTCAAGAGGAACCCTGTTTTTAATTTATATGTAGTTTTCTTAATTTTTAACTTTGTTGCATTTTGGCAACAAAATTTACCTTTGCTTTGGGGGCTTTACAATCCTAAAGTTGGCATTATAATGAAGTTCCACTTGGTTCAGGTGTCTTTGAACTGTGTGGTCTAAATTGGGAAAATATATTTCCTATACTTGTGTCTTTAAACATAATGTGAACAGTGAAAGTTGCTGTGACTGGGAAGTTGTTCCGTGTGCTTTTCCAGGTTGTTTCTCCTTCCACTGCTTAAAGTGTCCAAGATGCTTTAAGGTGAGCTGCTTGTCCCTGTTTATAGTTCCTAAGTTAGGGGACACCCTAAGTCACACCAAGGAGCAGGGGAGCATAATGTGGTTAGGGCCTCCGGAAAGTGACAAGGTTAGGCAATGTTTAGAGATTCTAATGTGTCCGTCCTAGCTTCGTTTAGCAAGCTTCGGTTTCTTCTCTGTAGTACTTGTAATCATTCTCATTCTTAACAGTGCCAGCTTTGCTTGAATAAGTTAGAGGTAGCATTGCAGTGTCCGGAATAAATATTTGGAAGAGTGCGAACCTAAGGGATGGTGATTGGTTGAACTTGAATTCTAGACTGTTAAGATGGCAGCTTTGTGCCGGAGGAGTGGGTGGTTCTTAATAGGCTTCGGTGATCCCACTTTTTTAAACTTGTGTTAACATTTTGGTAAAAATAAACCCACTTCCTTCTTCTGGAAGGACTTAGCGATAGTGCTGAAGAGGGCTCCTTTTTACATTTAAGGACTAAAATGGATATACCTCCTGTAATTAAGTAAATTTCCAACACCTCTCTTATCTGCTCCACCCCCAACCCACCTCCTTTATCATGTTAAACAGTCTTTTTGCTTTTCTTATTCCTCCTCTCCTGGAGAGCTGTGATTAGAAACCACACCCACCCTTGAAGGAGGTGCTTGACCCGGGGGGAGGGAGGCTGGCTACCTGTGAACAAACACTGGCAGCGATGGGGGAAAATAAGTGTCCCTGGACTTTGATCTAGATTACAGCCAGATATTCCAAAAGCGTCGAGACACTGCTCTCTGCGGCCTCTGAAAACAAATGAGACCCATAACACCCTTGCATAAGCTTTTAAAACATGGATCAGTGTAGCAAAAGGAAAGCTGTTTCCCCCCCCCCCCACCTCAATATATTTTTCTCTTCCTCCTCTTCTGAGAAAGCCTATATAGTGATGAGCACACACTTTACTGTTAGAGAACTCTGTTTGCTTTTCTAATCTGTTGAACCATTCCCTCATTTATATATGAAAGCCTATGTATTGATGAATACACACGTACACACACCACGCATACATACTTTACTGTTAAAAATTCTGTTTGCTTTCCTAATCTATTTAACCATTCATTCAAGAAGAGTGTGAGGCCATTACTGGGGAAGGGGGTGACAGTGCATTGGCCAGCAGAATACCAGTGAGCAGGACTGAGTGGGGACTAAATTTAAGAAGCTAAAATGGCAAAAACAATTAAAATTTGAGGATGTCTCCCTAGAAAAACAACAAGTGTAGGGATTTGCGCTTCATTTATACCAAAGTTGGAAAAGTCAGATTTAAGCCCAGGTCAGTTTTTACATTATGGATATTAAGTAAACAAGTGTATAGTTTCCATAGTGTATTTAAGCACTTTGCTGGTGGAAAGAAGCCTGGTGTTATAGTTTTCATGGACTTTCAAAAGCTATTCACGTTTATAAAAATGCACTGCTCTTACACACTCATCCTCTGAATCAAAATTTCAGTATATTCGACAAAACCTTGTACACAGAGCTACAGAACTTTTTGCACATCTAATTCCTCTACTTGTTCAGAAGCTTCTTAGAACCTTGAAATAGATCCCCTGCCTGAGGGCCAGTTCCTCTCTTGTTTTTCAAATGAGGAACTTTTCTGATCACCTTGACCTCTTCCCTCAGTTAACATGTCTTCCCAGAAAGTACATAGATTATTCTGCTGCCTTAGGTCATTGTGCCTAATTTGGGTTTTTCCTCTTCCTTTTTTTTTTTTTTTTTTTTTTTGTGGAGGAGTGTAAAGATGATGCAGAATGTATCTAAAAGTTGTGGGATGATGTGGTTGAAGTGATTTAATTCTTCCTGTTAAAACAACTATTTTTCATTTTGGCAACATACCAAACCTAAAAAGAACAACCAATTTACTTTAAAAAAAAAAAAAAAAAGACAGTTAAGACAAAGGATACTAAGCCAAGGAGAGGCAATACAGGTAATGCATTTGGAGGTCTAGGTCCAGGCCAACTCTCAGAGCTGCCTGTGTTTTCAGCCTCTGTTCTCACCGCTGCTCTCCCCCTCCCTTCCCTCAAAGATGAAGCCCACCTGCTTCCCTCAAGTCTTACCTCAGCCACCCCTCCCGCTACCCAGGGCAGAGAAGCCCATCTATTTATGGTCGCCCCCTATTTCCATCTCATATGCTGTTTTCTTCTGATTTTTATTTTTATTAGGCAAACAATCCATACTCGTGAAAACAATTATAAAATGGAAGGTTGTGGGGTGGTTTAGCAGCTTCTTCATAGCCAGCTCTGTGATTTTAGTGAGGATTTAAGGCCCAGTTTAGTTTCACATGTACATCTTTTGGGCTGTCCCTTTCGTGGTTCAATTGTAAGCAACGTCTCCCATCACAGATTAGGGGGTAAAGATTTAGAAGGAACTAATATGTAACCTCTCAGTAAATCAGTTGATAAGACTTAGGAAGTCATTTTAATTTCTATTATTAACCTCACACTTTGAAGTTGTCTAAATTGGCTGAAAATAAGTATTCTTGGTGCCTTATTGGTTTATCCTTGCAAACCTTTGTCATGTTTTCTCGTAGTCGTTTCCAGAGATAAGCCTGTGTGTGTGTTGTGTGTAATTGTGAGCAATGTACAAGCTTAAATAACGTGCTGACACCACTGTTTCCAAGTTGGTATTCATTAGGCCGTTTCCTCCTGGGCTAGGGCTGCACTAATCCTGACAGCGGCTGCCAGGAGAAAACCTCATGGATCGATCCCACACCGCACCTTAATAACAGCATCCGTGACCTGCAGTCTCAAGTACAGAATGGGAACCCCAGAGCTAGGAAATGTAGTTGTATATTTTAATGAACTGCTACCCCTGCTAAAGAGGCTTCTTTCACTTTTGTGCTCTACAGAAAGACCAAGGGGGGTAGGAGGGACAAAGCTTTGAATAACTGCTTTCTAACACCGAATGTGGCCAACAGGACAGAGAACATCACAAATCTAGGCAGGTGTGAGGTACAGTGGCTGAGGATTTCCTGCTCCCCCTGCATGCCCTTTCTTGCCTCCAAAGTCCAATCAAGTGATCCTGGGAACGAAATACGCCTGGGTTGAGGAGGGTGGTTTTGAAAGAAAAAGCTACCAAGACATTAAAGCAGGGTGAATGAAGGGTAGGCAGGATGCAAGTAACTAAGTAACCTGGCTCAGAACTCTCAAAAGCTTCTAGCAGCTTGATGACAATTACAGGATTTATTTCAGTCTGTGGTACATCATTTGAAGACAATATTACTTCATGTTGTTACAAACTGTATGTATAGTGTGTATGTGTTGTGGGTGTGTATATAAATAATATATATTATATATATGAGAGATGTAGTGACTTTTGATACGGGTTTGGTGCAGGTGAATTTATTACTGAGCCAAGTGAGGCACATACTGAGTCAGTAGTTCGAGTCCAGGGCATTCAGTACTTTTTCTGATTTCCATGTGTGTATAGTGCCTGTCCCATGCGGTATTGTCAGTGTCATGTCAAATCCAGAACTCACAAAGCAGAGCCAGCGATATTTTATTTGTAGACAATCAACTAGAATCTATAAAATTATTACTGGCAGGTGATTATAATTCCAGATCCCTAACACTAGCAAAAGGAAACCCAGAGCATCTTGATAAGAAGTTTTCTGTTTTTGTTTTGTTCCTGGAAGTCAGTAGAATAGCAGTTGTATGTGGTTATATTAGTGTCAAGATACTTAATTTGCTGACCTTATTATTTCAGAAAAAAAGAAATTGTATGTATTATATTTGTGGGAAGTTAAAATAATGCTTTGAGATTTTTATCAAATATGGAGAGTAGTTATTTATGAAAAACAAAGAAATGTCTATTTTTGTTTCTTTGTTCCCAATTAATGTAGATAAATTTTAAAGTGCATTAAAGCAATGGTAAAGCAAATAAGATGCTGTACAAGTATTTTTCTCATGCTTTCATGGAGAGACACTTTTCTAAGAGTATCTGAAGGAGGTATGTGCATTCTAACTTCATGATCAGATTTCTCGGATGTACTTTGAATATAAGTGGCAACGTTTTTATGGATAATAAAATCAAAGAAATTCCAATCACCAGAAGGAGAACTAATGAAAACATGTTTTACCTGAATATACTTCATAGGTTTCTCCTGCTGATCCTGTGATTGTTTCATGATTCACTTGAAGAAATGAAGGAAAATACACATAAGAACAGAGACATTACCTGAGATTGTGTTCTATTTTATCAACCCTCCATCTATACTCTGTACTGAAGCAATTTGGATAGAAGTGCTGCTGTTGTTGTGTGTGTCTGGTTTGCAGTCAGAAACTCCCAAAACTTCATCATTCAGCAGTTAGATCCACAACTTTGTATTAAGGTCTAAATACAAGTCAGGGAACCCAGATAAGATAAGAGGCTATATGGTTCTCCCTCTGTATTTGTGGGTAATTGGTTCCAGTAGTCTCCCTCCCCCCCGTGCCACCCCATACCAAAATCCATGGATGCTCAAGTCCCTTATATAAAACGGTGCATGGGTTTCCCTGGTGGTGCAGTGGTTGAGAATCTGCCTGCCAATGCAGGGGACACGGGTTCGAGCCCTGGTCTGGGAAGATCCCACATGCCACAGAGCAACTGGGCCCGTGAGCCACAAATTACTGAGCCTGCGCGTCTGGAGCCTGTGCTCCGCAACAAGAGAGGCCGCGATAGTGAGAGGCCCGCGCGACGCGATGAAGAGTGGTCCCCACTTGCCACAACTAGAGAAAGCCCTCGCACAGAAATGAAGACCCAACACAGCAATCAATCAATCAATCAATAAGAACGTGAATTTCTAAAAAAAAAAAAAAAAAAAAAACGGTGCAGTATTTACATATAACCTACGCACAATCCTCCCATCTTCCCCCGCACCCTCCTTTATACTTTAAGTCATGTCTAGATTACTTATAACACCAAATACAAATCCTAAGTAAGTAGTTGTAAATATAATGCAAATGGTTGGTGGTGTGCAGCAAATTCAAGTTTTGCTTTCTGTAACTTTCTGAAATTTTTTTCCCTAAATATTTTCAGTCCATGGTTGGTTGAATCCACTGATGCAGAACCTGTGGATACGGAGGGCCAACTGTAAATTGATTTAGAGTTGGCACTTCCCTGACAATCTGGACCGATGCTTAGTAAACCTGAGATAGTTAATTTAGCATCAAAGTGAGTACTATGAGCATTATTAGATTGGTACATGTTAGGGCATTTGGGAGAACAGAAAATACAGCAGTTGAGCTGGATCCTGGTGCAAGAGCCGCTGTGCCTGACCCGGACAGGTCTCTAGTGGGCACGTCTTCCCAGTGCTTTCTCGTTGTTCATTCCCCCCAGTGGAAAAGGGGGGCACTGCTGGACTTAGGAAGTTGGAGAAATAGGTAATAATGCTTCTTTTAGTGATTTAGTTACAGAGCTCTTACGTGCAACAGAATGAGAGGAAGTAGAATGGTTCTGTGCATAGATTTGGGAGCTAGACTGATTAGGGATTCAACTCCCAGCTCCATCATTCATGGGCTGTTGATCCTGAACAAATTACTTAAGCTCTTAGTACTTCATTTGTGTACTGCATCTTAGTACTTTCTCATCTGTGAAAGGGGGATAATGATAGTACTTATATTTTAGGGTTGAGAGGATCTAAAAGATTCAATCAGGTTAAGGTAAGTAAAACAAGGAGGAAGCAGCCATTCAGGCATGGAATGGAAAGGGAATTGAAAGACTAGTTTTCAAATTTGTGTCTGCATAAGAATCATTTGGGGTTCCTATTAGAAATGTAGATTCCCAGGCTTCAGCTCCAGGAATTGAGATTAATTTGGGATCCAAGAATTAGGTCTTTTGGTTCTGTTTTAGTAAACTTTTAGAATTATTTTAGGTTTACAGAAAAGTTGCAAAGATATATCCATTTTGCCTTAATAGTAACATATTATCATAGCACATTTGTTAAACTAAGAAGTCAACATTAACGCACTACTGTTAACTCCAGACTTCATTTGGATTTCACCAGATTTTCCACTGATGTTCTTTATCTGTTCTAGGATTCCACATTGCATTTAGAGAAGCTTCATTTCTTACAGGGACTTTCAGCCCATGAGAGGCAGGTGGTCTGGAGACCACATCTTGAGAAACACTAGGACATGTCAAGGGCTGAGGAAGGTCAAATTGCCCCATCCTCACCACCATCCTGGTGGTGGGGGTGTTGGATATAGAAATTTGATTTGAAGAGTTGGGATGGAATCCTCTCCCTTAGATGAGAGGGGTTACCTTAAGAAGTGAGGCATCTATTCCTAATGCCAGATGAAATGAGTTTTGGAGTTTGGAAGGTGGGGTTGCTGCCTAGCCT
Organism: Balaenoptera acutorostrata; assembly: GCF_949987535.1. NCBI lineage: Eukaryota > Metazoa > Chordata > Mammalia > Artiodactyla > Balaenopteridae > Balaenoptera > Balaenoptera acutorostrata. Next base: position 169,484,142 of record NC_080066.1, read on the forward strand.
GAGGAGATACATCTAGGGTTGTGGGCAGATCAGGGGAGTGAGTGCAGCAAATTGGGAACAACTACTTTGTGGGAACACAGGAGGGCTCAAGTAGTTGATTAAAGGGGATTACAAGGGGCCAGTTAGCCCGTGAGCCACATAAATCCTGTATTTCCTGGAACCTGGTGATAGTGTTTTAGAAATGGGTCACAGTAGTAACCAACATCAAGCACTGCCACATTGGACACGAGCAGAGAGTCAAAGGGTGAAGCTGAGATGACCTTGTTGAGAGAGGGCAGTGGGAGGTGGACAAAACACTGATGCCCTGCGTTTGGAAGAGTCGGTTCCCACAGTGAGGAGATCAAGGGCCACCATCTGGGGAGCTAGAAGTAAAGGTCAGTAGAATTGAGAACGGTAAGATGAAGGAATAGATGTTGTAAGAAAAAGCTAGCAGAGTAATTTGAGGTCTTGAAGTAGAGATCGACATATTCTTGAGGACCTTAGGTCCTGAGGCTGTCACTGACTTTCTCTAATCACATTCAAATTATTTAGCTGCCCTCACAGCAGTTAAGTAATCACCTAACCTGTTCTTTTTTTTTTTTTTTTTAAAGAACATTAACCTCTTTTCATTTGACTCTGGATTTCTCTTAATTTCTATACTACTTCACTTTCCTGGTTCTTTCGGCATGTTAGAGATCCTAAACCATAAACTGGTATTCATAACATTTCTTTCACATGAAGTACCTGTTATCTCATCTGCCAAACCCATTTAAAATGGACTAGTGGAAATTGCCTCAGAAGCCAAACAGATTGCACCTGTGTACAAGGGACCAGGTGTCTCTGAAGGGCTCCTAGATCTTTTGTATTCTTGCTGGCACGGTGTCAGGCTGGCCAGGCTGGTGAGTGGCTAACAGTTCAGATTTTAGGTGATCTAATCCTTAACTTGATAGATGCTGGGTGTAATCTACAGATTCTGCATAGAAATTAGCACTTACCCCTGGGAGAGCCCCTACCAGCTGTCAAGTGCTTTACCAAATAGCTCTATACTCAAGAATGCGGCTTCTGGGTGAGGGAACAGTCGTAGTCATTTTACATGGGGTTAGAGTGAAGTCTTGGGTGATGAAAGATTTTAGCTAACCTACACGCTATAGGTAAACATTTCCAAAAACATTGCATAACCTGAATACAGAGTGAATTGTTTTCCAGTAAATACTGGCTTCAGCATTTTTCAAAAATCAAGGAATGGTATATTTTATAGAATGGGAAAACTAAGAAATGAAATTTGACCTGTTGTAAAACTAGGATTTAGTGCTGTTGAATTTCAATAATGGGCATACAGGGTACATTAGGAGTAAATGTGAAAGAATAGGGTCATGATGGACTCTGATACAGGGTGGAAAACATTTCTCTTAACCAGAAACACTGGGCCCTAAGAAGTTGTCTTAGGGTCAACCACATGAATTTAACATACAAAAATGGCAATTTAATTTGGTTCAAACATACATTTCAAACTTTTGTCTTTTCCTTGTAAAGAATAAAGTTCAGTTCACGGTATACCAGAGTTAAAATTGCACAGATGTCAGTATTCCAATAGAGAAAAATCATTTTTTTTAAAAAGCGAAAAAATAAAATTTGAGTTCAGGTAGTCAGATATTCTTTTATAGTCTTACTACTTTAGGGAACAAACCCTTCCTCGGTATAAAAATCTGGAAAAAAATGCCATAGTTGCCACCCTCTTAATAACTAGTTTCCATGCCCCATATTTGTTGGAGAACCTACTTTGTGATGTTTAAATTTTTACCTTAAGTTGCCTCAATTTCCCATTTATTAAAATGGCTGTATTGCCTCTAGAATTAAAGCTGAAGGGGAAAAGCAATTTTTAGCGATTCCCCTTATTCTACCAACTTGTTCTTGAAGCTACAGTCATGCCCAATGTTCCTACCCCCCATTTTTTTTTTTTTTTTAAAACCTTCGACCGGGCTTCCCTGGTGGCGCAGTGGTTGAGAATCTGCCTGCTAATGCAGGGGGACACGGGTTCGAGCCCTGGTCTGGGAAGATCCCACATGCCGCGGAGCAACTAAGCCCGTGAGCCACAACTACTGAGCCTGCGCGTCTGGAGCCTGTGCTCCGCAATAAGAGAGGCCGTGATAGTGAGAGGCCCGCGCACCGTGATGAAGAGTGGCCCCCGCTCGCCGCAACTAGAGAAAGCCCTCGCACAGAAACGAAGACCCAACACAGCAAAAATAAATAAATAAATAAATTTAAACCTTCGACCACTCGAGATAGGTCAGCATTTCTGCTTAGTAACTGGCATATTACTACGCGGTGCAAACTATTGATATAAACAGTGACTTGTGATAGATTTTTTTCCCCTTCTGTACTAAATCAGATCATCTCTCCTCATCAGCAACTTCACAAGAACAAAGTTAAAGATGTGACCTTAGGAAGGTAACTAAGGTGGATGAAATACTACGGCAATACTATCAGGACTGATGGAATATTGCTCAAGTGCAGTGGCTAGGGTCTAAAAGAACCTTTAGCGATCTGGTGTATTTCCAGCTGAATGTTAAGTGAAGTAGCAGGTTAACGTCAAATGACGTGGCTTGTGTAAAAGTCACCCTCTTAACAGCAACCACAATTCTACTGCTTCCTGTTCTTCCATTTTCTTTCCTGTTCAATTGCTTGAAACCCTCACACAACAAGTTCTGATTCTACAGTATTCCTGTAATTCCTTTCTCTGTGTATTTACCTACTTTTATCTTTCAATGTGCATTTCCATCTTGGCACCATAACAAACAATTCAAAAATGCCATCTAATGCATTATGCCACTGAGCACTGTAGCCAGTGATTTTAAGTGTACTAGATTATCTTCAGGTTGAAAAGAGCGTAAGCTGAAGAAATAAATGTCTACATCTTAACTAAAGGCAGGGGTCAAAACAACTTATGAATGGTTAGTTTGAAAATGCTTTAAGGCCCGACTATCAGAGCTGACTGAAAACATTTGAGTTAGGCAGAGTTGTAATGTTATGTGAATAGTGAGAAGTGTTACAAACACAGTAGCCATATATTTGAATTAAAATAGAGTTTATTAGCTTTTCTTTTAATATAAACATGAGGCAGAAAAACCACGTAAGTTGTAGCATTCTTTTCAAAATAAAACTGCAATCAGTACTTGAATTTCCAAGCTCCAAACTCCATAAACAATATTTTTTGAGGTGGTAGATTGTAGTATTTTATATACCATAATTTATCATTTATGTCTCTGTCCCTTAAAAATGATGGAACCTGCAGCACTCAGTAGAATGTGAAGCCTTGCTATAAAGAGAGAAAGTACTTCTGGCCCAGAAATGCTTTGTTTACAGGCAAAATTCCTAGGATTACATCTGAGAAGGTAGGAGGAGAAAGATTTCACATAGTTGAGAACACTTTTTTTTTTTTTTTTAATATTTCAAGTTTAGGTGACATCGTTACCAATCTCCAAAAAGACTGATTACTGGACCTCCCGCCTTTTAAAGCCTGAGGTAAGGGTTCCTAAGGTTTATATGTTTCCTCTTAAATAGAAATTGAAGTGAGACACCTACAGCCAGGTTAACACACAGGATAGAAAAGCTGTTTCGTATCACTTACTCTCCTGTCCCTACTATTAGGGTCCAGTTCCTTTCAATTTATTACATGTGAATTAACACTGTTGTTCATAATTCCTTTACCAAATCTAGAAAAAAGAAACTTAGGTGATCAAGCAGGTAAGCAGCCCAGCCTTGCAAAGGACTATTTTAAAAAGAGGAGGGGAGGTATCCCCTCAAGTCTTAGTGCAATTTTAAGCTTTGATACTTGTAGAAGTATAAATGCCACAAACTTACAAAACATCATTTGAAAGTTTAATCGAATTTCTTCTAAACTCATTTAGTTTTGTAAATTTTAAACGTTAAGCGTTTATTGTTTTATTTTTTATTTTTTACAATTTATGTATTTATTTATTTATGGCTGTGTTGGGTCTTCGTTTCTGTGCGAGGGCTTTCTCTAGTTGTGGCAAGTGGGGGCCACTCTTCATCGCGGTGCGCGGGCCTCTCATTATCGCGGCCTCTCTTGTTGCGGAGCACAGGCTCCAGACGCGCAGGCTCAGTAATTGTGGCTCACGGGCCTTCCCAAGCCAGGGCTCGAACCTGTGTCCCCAACAAGAGAGCCTGCGACAGTGAGAGGCCCGCGCACCGCGATGAAGAGTGGCCCCCGCTTGCCACAACTAGAGAAAGCCCTCACACAGAAACGACCCAACACGCCATTAAATAAATTCATTAATTTAAAAAAATAAAAAATTAAAAAATAAAAGCTTAATGTTTAAAATGTACAAAAGTAAATGAGTTTAGAAGAAATTCGATTAAAGTTTCAAGTGATGTTTTGCCAGTCTAGCATTTATACTTCTGCGACAGTGTTCTGGAGTATCCAAGCACACTATATTAAAGCTTAAAATTGTTGTAAGACTTTTGGGACACCTTCTATTTCATCACCGGCTTGTTAATTACTGGACCACCATGTTGGCTGGAATTATGAAAATATCCTTTAATACAAGTATAGAACAAAGAGGAAAATCATCACAAAATCAGAAGCACCATTATAGTTAACAAGAAATGCAGCATGGACCCAATAGAAGGAAATAACCTACTTTCTCTGTTTATGATCGCAAGCATGCTAATATGCTAATAAGTACTGCCTGCAAAGAATTTGGATGACATGTGTTATTCAGCAGCTTTTTGGTTTAAATTGATTGCCAATAATGACTAGCAGCTTCAATGATATAGTAGGGAGGAAGAACCCTGCAAAACCTAACGATGCTACAACAGTCTGTTCCGAAGTTTGGCTTTATGAGTTGTTAGGAGTCCCATGTTTTTTTTGTGTGTGTTGTTTTTGTTTTTTTGTTTGTTTGTTTGTTTGTTTTTGTTTGTTTTTTCTTTTTTTGTTTCTTTTTTGTTTGTTTGTTTTTGTTTTTTTCTTTTTTTTGTTTTGTTTTTTCTTTTTTTGTTTTTTCTTTTGTTTTTTTTGCTTTTTTCTTTTTTTGTTTTTTCTTTGTTTTTTTTGTTTTTTTTTGTTTGTTTTCGTTTTTCTTTGTTTTTTTCTTTTGTTCGTTTTTTTGTTTTTTTCTTTTTGTTTTTTTTTGTTTTTTCTTTTTTTTGTTTTTTCTTTTTTTTGTTTTTTTGTTTGTTTTCGTTTTTCTTTGTTTTTTTCTTTTGTTCGTTTTTTTGTTTTTTTCTTTTGTTCGTTTTTTTTGTTTTTTTCTTTTTGTTTTTTTTTGTTTTTTCTTTTTGTTTTGTTTGTTTGTTTGTTTGTTTTCGTTGTTTTTTTCTTTTGTTCGTTTTTTTGTTTTTTTCTTTTGTTCGTTTTTTTTGTTTTTTCTTTTTGTTTTTTTTGTTTTTTTGTTTTTTTTGTTTTTTTTCTTTTTTTGTTTTTTTTTGTTTTTTTCTTTTTTTTGTTTTTTTTGTTTTTTTTCTTTTTTTGTTTTTTTTTGTTTTTTTCTTTTTTTTGTTTTTTTTGTTTTTTTCTTTTTTTTGTTTTTTTTGTTTTTTTCTTTTTTTTGTTTTTTTTGTTTTTTTCTTTTTTTTGTTTTTTTTGTTTTTTTCTTTTTTTTGTTTTTTTTTGGAGTCCCATTTTTTGATGGTAATACTGCACTGATTCTAAAGGAATATGCAGCAGTATGGGACAGTGAGGCAAGAAAAACATAGAAGTTATATAGTTAAAGTCTAAAGTCTTTAAATAGTTAAAAGTCTTTATATAGTTAAAGTCTAAAGTCTTTAAATAGTTAAAAGTCTTTATATAGTTAAAGTCTAAAGTCTTTAAATAGTTAAAAGTCTTTATATAGTTAAAGTCTAAAGTCTTTAAAGTCTAAAAATTTAAGCTATTAATTAAAAAACCTCACATAGTTCTCAGCTATCAGATATCTGTGTGTCGATTGGGAGCAGATATCTGTGCATGGATTGGGAGCTTTTAGCTTTGGAGTGGTTTTTGTAACTCTGTTTACAATAAAAAGGACAGAAGAGCGTGTTACATTGACGAGGTCCCGTTCTTTCCTATGAGCATAATCTTCGCTTGTCCATGAGTCTCTTGAATTCAATGTCTTTCTTTAAGGTGAAAATACTAACTTTGCTGGTTTCTGAGCAGGAGAGGTGCTATTTCTCCAGTCCTTGTTTCGAGGGGTTTATGATGTTACAACCCCTCACTTCTCCCTTAAGAGAGGATGGCATTGGAGCGCCGAATACCAATGAAATGATCAGCGCTGAAAGACCTTCTCATAGCAGCTCTACACACGTCTTTGTATTCGTCGTCACACAATCTGGAAATGGCCTAGGAAAGTCAATCAGGTAGAACATAGGTATAATTAGGGGGAAAAAAAAATGTTCGGACCTTAAAAAAACAAAAAAAGCATCATTGATAAGCCACACATCTACATTCGTTTAGATAGTTCATAGTTACTGCTACTTTGGATAGCTGATATCTACACTAACTGACAATTCCCTAAGGTAATAACCTTTAAGGGCTATGATTAGATTGCTGGGGCAAGGGGTAACTTGCCCTAATAACTTAGAGTTACTTAAAAATTGGGTTCCTAATGATAGGCTCCTAATAGCAATATCATCTGTTACCTACACACGTGATCCTTAAACGTAATGGACATACACTTGGGCAAAATCAGTGTTTACTCAGCTATTCAACTTCTATTCAGTTTTCATTAGTTATTACATACTCTAAGAAAATTTTAATCAGGTAGGTATGTGCTGAAGGTAGGAGAGGTCTAATGACAAGCGCTGAAAGGTGCTATTTCACTTGCACATAAATTATGGTAGAAAAACATCTTATTCTAAAGTACCACCAAGGTACCACAGAAAGTATCCATTTTAAATGTGTTCATTTCAGTTGTGAATTTTGCTGTATACCCACCAAAAATCATAAGCCATAAGTATTACTTTGTTCCATGTACGTTACCATTTATATTAAAAACTCATGTACTTTCTACAGCCAGTATCTGAATCCACATTATACCTTCCAAGTATAGGTCTCTCAGGTTAGCCACGGATGCTTTGTCTAATAAACTCATGGGACTGAACTGTGATACACACACACACACACACACACACACACACACACACACACACACGAACTGCAAGCTGAGTAAAAAACAGTTAAGAGGGAATTCCCTGGTGGCGCAGTGGTTAAGAATCCGCCTGCCAATGCAGGGGACACGGGTTTGAGCCCTGGTCCGGGAAGATCCCACATGCCGAGGAGCAACTAAGCCTGTGCGCCACAACTACTGACCCTGCGCTCTAGAGCCCGTGCTCTGCAACAAGGGCAGCCACTGCAATGAGAAGCCTGCGCACCGCAATGAAGAGCAGCCCCCGCCCGCCGCAGCTAGAGAAAGCTCGAGTGCAGCAGCGAAGACCCAATGCAGCCATAAATAAATAAATACATTTATTTATTTATTCAAAATATCAAGACAGTAGAAATAGTCCAAAACATCAATTATAAAAAAAAAAAAAAAAAGACAGTTAAGAGTGGTAAGTAGATTATGTAGGTACATATGATTAGGGATACAATTTTAAGAAATTATTCATGGATGGTTATATGTAAGTGTAGAGGTTCAAATGGAAAACCATTAAGAACAGATTAAATATGATTTAAAGTATTCTGAATTATGGTTACAGAAGAGACAATTTTTTTTTTTATAATGTGGGATCCCTGTATAAACCATAAAAGACACAGGAAATATGATGCCAACGGGTCAATAAGCTCTTCAAACTGTTAACAGCTTTCCATTTTCCTAATCACTGCTTAATATAATTTAGCTACAGATGTGGCTTCGGTGGCTGACAGAAAACCCCAGTTAGTGATTTCACAGCCTTACCTCGTAGTTCCGTGCTCTTTGTTTGGTAAGAGGAGTGAATAGAACATTCAGGTTGTTGTCATGTGCTAAGGAGCGAAGGTCAAAGTAGTATTTGGCATACACACTGAAAGGAACATTAATATTAAAGTGAAGTAGCTCCAGGACGTGCCTTTCCATCTCATTCCTGGGGGAGGAGGAGAAGACAAAACCAACACAGGACAATTTTAGTCAACTGGGCTATCTTCAAAAATACCATTCTGAGCTACTAGGATGGCTCTAAATACTGTTTTGAAACAAATAATGGCTACCCAGCTGGATTAATACCCTAATGTTCAAACAAGGTACAGCTATTTGTGGTCCTTTCTGCGTCCCAGCACTTTGAGTCTGGGACAAGGGGGAAGAGGTTATGGCCCTCTTAGGCACTCATGCTGCTGACTCAGGGGCTCAGTCTTCAGAGTTCCATTAGTGCAGCTGTACGAGTCATGCTCCACACTCACTCACAAGGCCCCGCTATAGTGATCAGATGAAAGGAATGATGGATGCCGTTTATTAGCTCTGAAGAGCTTGCAGACACTTGCACCGGGCTGAGGACAGGAAGGGGCTCACTGAGGTGGAGACGAGCCAACACAAGGCGTGGGCACATCACCACGGCAACAAATGGGTCCATCGAGAGCCACTGCTGTTATCTCTGAGGGGGGAAAACTCTTGAGGCAACAAGGATTCATCTCAAGTAAATAAATAAATAAGCTACATTCGATGGGAAAGGGAATCCCCCCACCCCCACCCCGTGCATGGGGCTGTGTCAAAGGGCATAATGCAAGTTTCTGTTCACCTTAAAACCTTACTAGGGTGAGTTGTCGTCACCATGACAGGACAGGATGCACTTTTTAAGCTTAGGAAGGCAGTAAGATTATGTCTCAGCTAGACTAAACCCACTTTACGACACGACCTCTGATAGAGCAGTTGTTTCCCCCGGTGTTAGGAGAGCAGCCCAGAATGTTCAGACCTACCGCCCCTTGCCAGGACAGACTGCACACGCCCACAGAGGGCGAATTCAATGAAGTGGGAAAGTAGAGTGCTGGGAGCAGGCTTCTGCTATATGACCATATCCAGCCATTTGCTTGCCAAATGTTTAAGTAAATAAATATAAAATTAGAGTAAATCTTACCACTTTTCACAGCAATCACTTTAGAGAGTTGATTATATAAAAATGATAAATACCCAAACAAACATGCAAGTGGCTTATTTTACAATACATTTGGTTTCTTGGTTTTAAAGTGTTAATATTTTATCCATTGGATAAATCAACAAATGCTCCATGTTCTCCTGTATGGAGAGCAGAGTATGAGCAGAAATGAGGTTTCTCATTTGTTGAACTTTAAACCTAACTGAACCTACTTCCAAAATTCATTTCCTGTTCATACGGCCAGAAGTCTATAGAAATGTAAATCAGATAATGTTTTGATAATCAGCTAATCAGGACTTAATTTACTACAGGAATAAATGCACTTCACTATCCCTTTTATATTTTCTCCACTAATACATTTTAATTGTGTGGAAATACAGTACTTCATAGGATTAACATGTCTATTAATAGAGCTTTAATCACTGAAGAAAAGCATTATGCCTACAGAATATGCATCTTCTGTGTTTTTTGCTGTTCTTAAATGGCTAGGTGGCTGAAGAGCCTACCACTTACAGGCGCAGCAAACTGTCTGAACAGCAGCTGCTCAGTTTAACTTACTCTTTTGAAGGGAAATATATATTTAACAAGACACAGAGATGTTAGAAAGTTTTAAGGAAAAGCTGATAGACAGCAATTTTTCAATTCAGACTCAAAATGAGACCATTACAAATAGTAGTCAACAGCAGAGGGATGAAACACATGTGTATTAGACACTTTGTTGTAATGCTTTCCAACTCCCAAAGATCATAAACAAAAGCAGCCTATTATAAACATAACTCCTGGTGATTCTCCGTTCTACACAGAAAAGCGTTGTTTAGAATTAGTTTCTTCATAGCTGGCCAGTGCCGCCAATGCTCCTGGGCTCAATGTCTATGAACACCCACACGTTTCCCTGCATGTTCTCGGATGTTGTACCTGGAACCAGAGCCCCAGTCAGCTCAGTTGCAGATTCTGAGAAAATTTCAGCTGCCATCATGGCAGGGATGGTGTTCACGATTACAAATTTTCCTTCCTTCAAGGGACCAGTTTAAAGACTGATGATAGTGTTGGTCAACGTCACTTTAGTTTCTGCAACTTCCAAAAGTACTCCTCTTCATTTCAAATTCATTATCTGCTGTTACACTGTTTGCTAAGATTGCTACCAGCAATATCACCATGACCACCTGGTTTACATGATCACCAAAGTGGGCATTTTCACCAAAAGCCACTTTGACAGCTACTGACAGTCACTGGTCCCTTCTCTTAGTCACAACTTTCCTCGCTTCAGCTGTAAATATGCACTTTGGTAATTGTGAATTATCCAGAGTAAGGGGCAAAGGTAACAAAAACAAACTCTTGCCCCTGCCTGCCATCTTGATCGGCCTCTGCTGTCCAATATAATCAAGAGGTGTCCTTTCCCATTTTCCTGAATGCCACCCACAAAGACAGGTTCACTGTCAAGCGGGCACTTCGAGAGTCTGCTGGAATTACCTCTCTGGCTCATCCTGCTTCCCACCCTTGGGGCCCTTCACCAGAGCCAGATTGGAAGCCTGGCGTTTCATGCCCATGTGAGCGTGCCATCCGTGAGGAGAACCTGCCTAGTTAACTCAAGGCCCCACAAAGTGCCGCTGTGTTTGCTGAGTGCCCTGGGTGAGGCCCCAGGGATGCTTCCCGGACTACCTGAGAGGTAGGTGTTTCCTAACTCAGCAGACTTTAGGGGAGGAGACAGGAACACAGGGATCTGAAACCTTTATATGTGGCTACCTGTACATCATAGTTTCTGTAACAACAGAACCTCAGATCAAAAGGAGAAAAAGACCAGCAAAAGCAAATACACAATGTGTGACTCAGGTTGAAATTAGAACCTGTCAGTAGTCTAGAGGCCCTAAGACCTTAACAGTGGCCACTTGCTGCAAAGACCAGGCATGTGCCCCTTAAAAATGGACTGGACCTGGTAGACAGCTTTAAGAAAGCTGTGAAGTTACTTACTGTACCATGTTGTTCTGGTAGTGAGCTTGTAAAATGTTTGGCAAAAACCACCAGAAAAATAATTTCAATTTATCAAGCAGAATATTACAACAATAACACATCAAGACCTACCAATTAATGAGGGGAAATACAAATTGTTATACTACAGCTAGATAGAAAGAAGTCTGTAATTTTATGTCTATTTCAGCTCTCTGCACAAGGTAACCTTTCTTAAAATGTAACATTTCTTAAAAATGTAAACTTTATGAGAGCAAATGAGGTATTGGAAAATGGTTAGAAAGTTCACGGTAACCTTACAAACTCACATGTCCTCAACTGTAACGTCCTTGAGGATCTGGCTGTACTCCACATCCCGTACAGCATCATCGTCCCAAAGCCTGGAGGCAAGAAGAATGGCTCCCAAAACAATTCTTTTCCAGTTAGTGGGGCAAATGTCGATCTCAGCATAAGTTAAAAGCCTTTCTAAGTAAACCTGCAAAAGTAGAGCACTGATCTTTGATTTTAGTTCAGTTTAAGTGCCGTGATAAGAATTGTTAGGAATGACAGATTTCATCTCTTTTTGACACCCCTTTTATTCCTAGGTTCTACAAAGACTTTGCTCAGCCAAGCCAAGGCCAGAGGCCAGGTCACAGTTGTAAGTCAGATATTTCTGTTAGTCTGATATTTCTACTCTGCCCGTGTGAATTTCCAACCCAATTTTGGTCACAGGAATGAAAGGACATCTCAGCAAAGGGCATTCTAAAGACACGCATTGTGTTATTACCTTCCCACTTGTCAAGGGCAGCACATACAGCCCAGTGTCGACTTCAACTGTTCAGTAAATGCTTGAGTGCCTATCACGTGCAATGTTAACTACAAGACTGGTGGTGGTTGCATGGCGATTTTACATAACGCTTGAGTGTGTAAAATTCTGGTCAGACTGAGCACATCTTTACCTTCTCTTCAGAGTCACCAGTCCTTTTGTGGCATGAACTTGAAGATAAAAACTGGTGGTCAAGAGAGCCTCCCAGTGGCTGCTGCGTGGCACAGCAGGACAGGCAGTCCAAAGGGGCTTTACAGCTAGCTGGCAAGTATTCCCATATTTTAGTGCCTTTTTAAGGAACACACATGCATACAAAGGGTAGTCCTTTTCATATCCCCCATTTTTCACATCTCCATTATCATTTCATTATTCATTTCTGTCTTACATAATCTGCAGCTTAGTCAATTCTTTTGGTTTTAAGGTGGGAAGACCTGCCTGTGTCTGTATCCCTGGGGCTCCTCTAAACCTGCCGGTTTGCGAGATGATTTCATGGTTTCTTTTACATGTATCAAATGTCTACCCTACAAAGAACTGGATGGAGTTAACAGCTGAGCAAAGATTAGAGAGGTAAGCTGTGATTTGTTGTTACCTCTGTAGAAGAGTGTATATGCCATTTGACAAAAAGAAAAATGTCCAGTTTTAAAGAGTCTGTTTACTCTCTGAAGGGTTATCAGATTGACAGCTCAGATTCGCCCATGCCCTCCAAACTCTACTGTGTTTTCAAACACGGGTATTGAGATTATATGTTCTTAGTGAAATTCGGCTCCCATTCCCCAAAGAACTCAGCACTCTCTAGTACCCTAAGAACGACTCTCCCCGCAAGGTTCAACTCTCTACTTTATGGGACTAATCAGAGGCACTGAAACGACACTGGCAATCTCTCAACTTCCTCTCACCTTTGTACTGGCAAACTTGGTACACGTGCCGATATTCATTTATCCCACTTGCCCTCCTGTCTCGGAGGAAGCGAGATTTCTTTCTTTTCACTGAAGCTAACCCTCCTATGAATGAAGTTGATCCCACCTCACTTCTGCAGAGCACTGTGCCCACAGTTAGTCTCTTTTTGAACAACTTCTCCCTCTCTGTCAGAGGCTTCCTCCAGTGGGAATGCTTCCATGTCCCCAGCCTGTCCCCCACTGCCCCTAGACGGCGTCCTCAGGGCTGAGGCCAGCTCCTCATCTCCCATCCTCTCCTTAACCCACTTCAGTCAGCCTCCTGCTGCTACCACTCTACAGAGACTACTCTTGCCGTGGTCACCGGTGCCTTCACACAAACAACCCAGAGCTCTTCGTCCCAGAGCTCCACTCCCCAGGCCTTCCCTCATAAATGAAAGAGCACTGCCACACGCCCAGTCGCTGAGACCAAAAACCTGCACTTGAGTGTATCCTGCTCCAATCTGTTAGAACTTCTTGTTATCTCTACCTTCACTGGTACCCTGACCGCTTTTCTGTCTGTCACTTCTGACTTGTATCGCTGCCACTGCCTAACTTCTCTGCCTCCCAACAGACTACAGTCTGTTCTCCCCAAAGCAGCCAGGAGAGCCTCTTAAATTAAGAGTACTTTATGCGCCTGCTCCAGATCTGCCAGAGGTTTCCCATCAAACAAATACCTTCTTCCCGTGGCCTGCAAGTTACGAGGCCCTGTGCGGTACGGCCTTGTCCTTCCGTGACCTCATCACCTATGCTCTTTCCCTCATTCCCCGCTCGGATCACAATGGCCACCTTGCTTTTCCTTGAACACACAGAACAAGTTCCTGTCTCAGAGCCTTGCACGTGTCCCCTCTGCCCGTAATGCCAGCGTACCTGATCTTCCTCAGTTCAGCCAGGTCCTGGGTTCAAACATTACCTCTTTAAAGAGGCTCTTCCTGAGCTTTCTAGTAAGCCCCTCTAATCACTTTATCCCTTTACCTTGCTTTCTCTTCATGGTTTTTACCACTACTTGAAATAGTCATCTTTTAAAACACACTCATTAAAAAAAACACTTATACTTTGCTATACACCTGAAACTAACACAACACTGTAAATCAACTGTACTCCGATTAAAAAAAAAAAAAAAAAATTTTACGTCTTCCACACTTGCTCCATAAAGGCAAGAACTTTATTTATCCAACTTGTTCTCTCCTCCACCCCCCACATGTAGAAAAGTGACACAGAGTAGGTATTCAGTGACATGGTATTTATGACATGAGCAACTTCTTGGTAGCATTTAGCGTTTGGACCATACTCTCCTTCTTGAACCTCTCCTGGTGTCTCTTAGGGTTCTCTGCTGGGTTTCCTACCACTGTAGCCACTCCTCTGGGGATCTGTCCCTTAAGTGCTGACAGTCCCTACAGATCTATCTTCTACCCACTTTTTATTTTACATACTTTCTCTGCATTTGAACAGCTACACTTAATTCCCTCCCTCTAGCTCAGATTCATGCTCCAATCCCATATATTCAAATGATTACTAGACACTGCCATTCTGCTGTCTCGCAGGTACATCAAGCTTAACTTGTCTACAAAGAAATGCCCCTCTTCCAACCCAAATACTCTCCTTCCTGCATTTCCTAGCTCTCCATATGCAAGCACCATTCCTGCCTCTCTCAAGCATGTGCTAAGCACTCCAAGTGGCCTGTAGCTCCAAGAAAAGGCCTGTGTCTGATCCAGTACCCACTGAGGGGTCTCTTTTCAAAAGGACAAGCCTCCTGTCCTAAATTCTGCCTTGATAGGAGCAGGCAGTGAGTGGCCTAAGTATTCCTTCCCTGCAGACCACGCAGCTGACTTTCCCCCCTACAGGTTTGCTATAGGGAGGAGTAAAACAATCCCAACTACCTCTCACTTGAATATGATTTATTATTCAAATGATAAAATCTTACCATAGGAATTAGGAATGGATGACAAAAAGGTCCTTACACAGCTGTAGCTTAGCAGGCTAACTAGAGTAAAGCCTTCTGAAGTCCTACTGGCACCCTAGTCCTGGGCAACTTCACATGCAGGCAATAAGAGGACAGCAGGGATGGTTAACACCATTATCCATTACCCAAGGAACAGAGAACTGAGGGCAGTAGTTCTCAATCAGGACACACATCAGAACTGCCTAGGCAGTACAGTCTGGGACTCAGCTTCAAACTACCCGGAACCTGTTTCTGCCTGTGGACCAGAGCGTTCAGTTATTGCCCCGCCCTACCACCACAACATGCGTCGTCTGTGTGTGCGTGTGTGCACTGTGCGTGCATGTGTCCCCTCAGGTGTGGAAGGAGAAACCAGAAATCTCTCCTGCTGCCTTTAATAGCAATTGTTTTGTGATGAGAAAAGCAATGGCAACATTTTAAATCATAATGATTATTAAAGCTCAAATGTGTATACTTTACTTTCTTTTGATAGCTTTCTCTTAATAAAGTTCTAATGATCATTTCAGGAACCTACTTTCATTTGGGAAAAACAGGACCATACCATGTGTACAAGACAGAAATTTCTACAGATGCTTTATGAAAGAAAAAATATCTTACCAAAGTTACTACTGCACAGTCAGCAGTTAGCAGTGCGGCACTAAAAAGAGTATGAACAAATCTGTAAATGAATTCGTGTTCAGGATCATGCTCGAAGTATTCCTCTGGAATCTTTTCTCGCTGAAAGGAGAAAAAATGCAATTTAAGTATCCATGGAAGAAAAATACTTAAAAGTACCCTTAAGATAGCAGTCTTCACACTTGGGCCCACGTGCCCCTTAAAATAATTTTGATTGGGTGACATGTCTTGTAGTCTTTTAAATATAAACAATGGGATCCTAAAATACCACAGTGATCCAGTACTCACCACCATTCATTAAAGAAAAATACAGGCACAACCGCAGAAAATTTATGTATTTCCACGTTCCTCCCCACAGAATTCTAACCAAATGTAAACTATTGGGTTGGCCAAAAAGTTTACTTGGTTTTAAGGAAAAATAAAAGACACAGTTTTCATTTTCACCAAGCATTTTATTGAACAATATATTCACTAACCAAACAAACTTTTTGGCCAACCCAATATTTTTAGGCTCAAAAGTCTTGCTGATCACCATATGTCATACTTTTCTGTAATCAACTTTGAAAACACATTTCCAGTGTCCTGTAACCATAAGGCTCTAAGAATGCGCTGTCCTGTACAGCAGTCGCCAGCCACGTGTGGCTACAGAGCACCCGAAGAAGTGAATTTTAAAACTTTGTCATTTTAATTCGTTTAAAATTTAAACAGTTTTCTAATTTTCTTCTTAGAGGCCTTATCATATTAGGTTTATTTACAAATATTTATATTGTTTGATGCTATGGAAAATCATCCTTTAAAAAGATACATTTTCTGTTACTTGGGTATGTTTACTTACCTGCTCACTATTCATACAAAGTGCAACTCGGTTCATATCCATCAACCCCTTAGACAACACGCCTACGGTAAAATGACTAGACACAACATGGCGTGGGGAAGAAGACTTAAAGGAAGATGAATTTGACTTCGAGCTGGAGGAAGTAATTTTCTTCTAGTAATTAATTTCAAAGCAAATCAGCGTGAAATAAACACAACTGTATAAGAGAAAAATACCACTTCAATAAAACTGACACTTACTGTGAGTGGATGTAATCTCTCATCAAAAATATCCAAGGATCTATCTGCATCTCTATAAAATAAGAATGGGCATTTAAAAAATTAATTCAGGAGTTACTATCTTAGTAAAATATCTGCTAGGAGTAGAGAGAGGGGTAGAGGAAGCTTAACCTTCAACAAAGCAAACAGTTTTATCAATTCTTCTCCTGGATTCCACCCTTAGAAAGGTTTCCTGACCTATTTTTACTCAGCACATCAAGTTCTGTGAAATCTTTTCTACAACAACCAGCCAGAGTTGCCTCTATAAGCACTGACCCTCCCTAACAGGCAATGCTAGTAAACCAATATATTTTCACTCCTCTAACCTCACACTGGAATATGCAAGAACATTTTATAAAGCAGTGGTGGTGGGCAATAAATTCTTCTAACTTCAATGAATGTGAATATGAGATTCATGGTTTTTTCCCGTTTTTTTCTCTTTAGTTCTGTATATTCTTATTGTGCATTTCTTCTTGTCTCTTTTAAATAGTTTGAGTTAAAAATGTAATTGTCTTTTTATTTTAAAAGAAACCAGGCTTTTTAATTTAAAATTTCACCACACTAATACACTGCGCTCATTTGAACAGTGGTTCTCTAAATGTGGTCTGCAGGCCTCTGGGATTCTCCCCTATCCCCTCCTTCAGGAGGCCCAAGAGGTCAAAACTGCTTTTATAAGAATACTAAGACACTACCTGCCCTTCACATTGTGTGACATTTGCTATGGATGTATAAAAGCAAAAGTGGGTAAAACTGCTGGTTTCTGAGCATGAATCAAGGCAGTGGTACCAAACTGAATTAGAAGTCATTCAATTATTCACTGCCACTTGCAGTTAAAAATCTGCTTTAAGAACATCCTTGATAAAAGAGTAAAAATTAATAGTGTTCTTAAACCTTGGTCCTTCTTTTTAATATTCTGAATAAGTGGAAAGTATGCATTAAGCACTTTTACATACTGAAATATGGCTGTGTTAAGGAAAAGCACTTGTGACTTGGCGGTAAGTCATTTTTTTTCATAGAACACCATCTTTATTTGAAACACTTTTTTCATCGAACACCATCGTTATCTGAATGTACAACTGACACAGTCATTCTTTCAAAAATGAACAAAGTGAGCCTGTCACTTAAGGAAAATAACTCTAAAGTTATTTGTTGCCAATGATAAAATTCAAGCCATCAAGCTAAAAATATCAGGATTTTTGGAAAACTTCTACCTTCTATTGTGAACTTGACAACTTCTCAACACTTAAAAGACTTTTCTGGTAAGACTGGGGGTGATACTAATAACAAAAGTGAGTTTTTGACACTGTCTAAAGAAATGTGAACCAATACTTTCCAAATGACCAACGTATAATATTATAAAGTCAGGTACAGGTAAAAAGATCTACTCAGTATGCATGACAGATCAATGGGTATTAATTTAACATAGTATTTATTACAAGTTCATTGATATGATTTAGAATTCCATTTTAACTAATTTAAGAAACTAGCACATGCAGACTTTTGGTACAGTATCAAAGAATATACCAAATTATCTGAAGGCTTTAAAAATACATCTTTTTCCAACTATATATCTGCAAGCAGCTGGATCTTCTTCATATTGTTTCTTCAAAACAAATGACTGAAGACAGAATAGATATGAGAATCAGCTGCCTTCTATTAAGGAGATACTTTTCTCTCAATATTTTTTGTTGTGGAAAATAGTTATTATTCATTAAAAAAAAATGACTTATGTTAAACACTGGGGTTCCCAATCAGGGGTGATTTCGTCCCCCAGGGGACTTCTGGCCATGGCTGGAGACAGTTTTGGTTGTCGTAATGTGGAGGGAAGAAGGTGCTACTGGCATCTAGTGAGTAGAGGCCAAGGGTGCTGCTATATATCCTATAACACACAGGACGACACCCCACAACAAAGCATTATCTAGCTCAAAATTTCAATAGTGCTAAGGCAAACCCTGTTTTAACATACAATGGATTTAAGTTTTTAAATTCTCAATTTCAATTTCTAATACAGTAAATTATCAATATAACCCATATAAACAAATACTCTTTGGGATGCTCAGTAACCTAAGAATTAAGGGTCCTAAGATAAAAATAAATGATTCACTTCTATACTGTAATAAAAGCACTCGAATAATAAAAGCTTATGCCAGTAACATCTATAGTTATTACCTAACACTAAACTTGATACCTTGTAAATTAATTAGCTGGAATAACAAGATAGGTTTTAAAAGAGCTCACCTGTTCTTTATGTGGTAATATATTGCTAAGGTCATACTGTGGAGGAAAAAAATACATTGTAATAACTGATTTTTATCATATCAGGCCTGAAGACATTTTTAAAAAGGGGTTAGCAAGGAGGGAAGACCTTCCAGAGGCCCAGTGGCCCCGAAATCCTCGAATTCAGAACAGTACCACATGGGTGCTTTCCCCCTTGTTTTAGGTTCTTCAGCTTTTAGCAAAATTAGGAGACCCAAAATGCTAGATATGCTGAAGGCATGTTTTGGTTGATTATTATAATATATAAATTATTACATATTTCCCCTGTCATTTGTCCTTCTACCCACAAAACCTCCTGTCCTGTACAAGTTATATCTATCTATACACATGCTTCAATTTAAGCCATATAGTAGTTGTTTGTGTGTGGGGGGGTGTGTGTGTGTGTGGTTTTTTTGTTAGCCCCTGCATTTCAGTTGATTTAGTTCGCTATCCACCTACCCATCCGTTTTCCATTATTTCCCTAAAAGTAAATAATAAAAGTGCTCTATACCAAAATGATTTAAAATCACTTTTACATAATTAGAAAATTTAATAGCAAAATTTTATAGCCACAAAACTGATGATAGGTCTAGCTATCCTGAAATAAGCAGTGCTAATAATACAGCATAATACTACACAGTATACTATTAATGACAGGTATTTCCAAATTATTTTAAATAAAGTATTAATGAACAGATAGATACAAGTCCTTAGGTAGTCTTTTTTTTTTTTTAAAGACAATTTTTTTTAAAGCAGATATTCATTTTTAATTAATTAATTATTTATTTATTTATTTATTTTTTGGCTGTGTTGGGTCTTCGTTTCTGTGCGAGGGCTTTCTCCAGTTGCGGCGAGCGGGGGCCACTCTTCATCGCGGTGCGTGGGCCTCTCACTATCGCGGCCTCTCTTGTTGCGGAGCACAGGCTCCAGACGCGCAGGCTCAGTAGTTGTGGCTCACGGGCCCAGTTGCTCCGCGGCATGTGGGATCTTCCCAGACCAGGGCTGGAACCCGTGTCCCCTGCATCAGCAGGCAGACTCTCAACCACTGCGCCACCAGGGAAGCCCGGTAGTCCTTTTTAAGTTACTATATTCCTAAGTTATTCACAGATGTTGTATATTAGGCAACAAAGGGGTTCTCTGGTTAAGTTATATGCTCCCCTTTGTTCTCAGTGTCTAAAATGAAACTCAAAATAATTGAGGGAAGGCAAATCTGAATTTTATAATAGGTCTATAGAATCTTAGCACTTGTATAAAGGCCTGTAACACCGTTAGCATCAAAGATGGATACTTCTATAGCGCTTCAAAGTTTCATCTTCAAATGGATTTTAAAATCACAGCATTACAAGTTAGGACCACTGAACCGTAGATGACATTTAATTAAACAACCCATTTTACAGATAAGGGAACCAAGGCTTAAAACTGACTTACCTAAGGTCCCACTAATTATCAGAAGCAGTTCTCTTTCTCCTGCCCTCTAACCAAATAGTGGCTCCCAAGCTCAGTTGCACACTGGGATCATCTGAGAAGCTTTAAAAACTGCCTGGCTTCTGCTTCAAGATGTTCTGATTTAACCGGCACTGGGTATGACTTGGGCATCAGGACTGTTTTTAAAGATCCCCAGATGACTGCAGCGTGCAGCAAAGTTTAGGGATGAATGAGTTAGGGTTAAGATCGGAGAATCACTCGGGATGCTTTTGTCCATATAATCATGCTTCACATCATTCCCCATCTTGTCAAAAGGTGTGTGTGCGTGGGTGAGAGAGAGACAGACAGACAGACAGACACACAGACACTGTGTCTTGGAGGCGGGGGCAGGCGGGTGGACTTTGTGCATCCAGAAACATATATCTTGAAAAGTTGCATAAGTGATTCTAATAAGGCTCACCTACCCCACTGAGAACAACTACCCCACTGAAAACTAAGCCCATGATAAACATTTTCAAAATCATTCCTAAAAGCCAATTGGCCCTATTAATTTTCTCAGTAAACCTTTATTTCACCAATAATGAATGTGATGAATGATCATTTTTAAAACTTCATGAGAGCAAATTAAAATTGACTGTACTTCCAAAAATTAGACTAGGTCGGGAAAAAAAAGGATGAAACCTACTTGTCTGAGCAAGGTGAATCTTTTTTTTTTTTTTAATTTTATTTAATTTTACTTATTTTTGGCTGCATGGGGTCTTTGTTACTGCGCGCGGGCTTTCTCTAGTTGCCAAGAGCGGGGGCTGCTCTTTGTCGTGGTGCGCGGCCTTCTCACTGTGGTGGCTTCTCTTGTTGCACAGCACGGGCTCTAGGTGCGTGGGCTTCAGTAGTTGTGGCACACGGGCTCAGTAGTTGTGGCTCGCGGGCTCTACGGCACAGGCTCAGTAGTTGTGGCGCACGGGTTTAATTGCTCTGCGGCATGTGGGATCTTCCCAGACCAGGGCTCGAACCTGTGTCCCCTGCGTTGGCAGGCAGATTCTTAACCACTACACCACCAGGGAAGTCCCTGAGCAAGGTTAACCTTCAAAGTACTTTTGAATTATATACTGGACATCAGACTCTTTTGAATTCAAAAGAAGCTGCGACTCTAGCCAAAGTAGAGTGGTTTTGGTACCCACAGATTCAGTGTCTTGGCTGAATAAAAACATTCAGTGATTCTGTGATAAGTGCCCAAACTCAGGACTTTAGAGATGGGGCTCAGTTTTTGCTGAAACATGATTTGACTGCAACTATTATTGTAAGCAAGAGAGGAAAGTTACCTTATTATGACTGTGAACTTGCTGTCTTTAATTAAAGTAGAAGTTACTGATCATTTAAATAGCTAAAAAAAAAGCTGGCACATTAAAAACCAATTAAAAATATAATTAGCTTATAAAATTAAGACAACAAATAAAATTAAGGATAAGGACATTCATATTTTCAAATAGCATTTCCCAAACTGTGTTCTGGAAAATCAACATTCATATCCTAAGGAGATGTTAATGTTTCGTGGACAACCGCGAGGGAGGAGGCAAGAAGCTCTGCATCCCGTTTGGTTTTTTTCTCTTAAATAAGCTTGAAAGGTTCCTCATTAGGGTGTTTTGAAAGTGCATCTCCAATTGTGGACTATGAGGTGCTCCCAGAAATTAAAGAATAGTTTCCATCATCATGACACTGTTCGTGTCTCCTTAAGTATAAGCCTGACCACAGCCATGTTTCCGAAACCTCACCTCTTTTATTGTTCTCTGCTGTGATTGATACAGTGTGTTGGAGATATATTTATATATATAAACAAAAATTAAATGTGTCTATTAAGTTAAAACCTCAGTTGAACAAATTTCATCTACAAAGAAATTAAGCTTGAGTGTGTATTTCTTAAGACTGGTTTGATATATTCTCCCCCTCTCTGGGGGACAGGAAGGAGAAGTAAAATTTCATACAGAAATAGTGCAGGAAAAAAAAAAATGCACAGTGGGATAAATCTGACAAAATCCAATTAAATTTAAATGCAGATTCGCTTTGGTGCCAGTAGGGGACAAGCTGTTCCTTCTTCTAAGAGTAGCTTCCAAAGTAGTATACATTGTTTGAGGACTACAACTCATAAAGAAATAATTTTTTCTAGAAATAGCCAATAAAAAGTACCTCTCTTTCTCATTATGTTCAACAATGGCTTAACAACAGAAATGCGTCAAATAAAGATTTATACTTTTTCTGGGATTTCTTATTTGCTAACTGGCTTTCCCTTCTATCATGCGCTCTAAGATTAAAATGGAAACTGAAAATTCATATTTAGGTCCTTGAAATCAATCTATAGTTGACACCAGTTTTTTAACCTGATCACTGAAAAGGACAATTCAAATGAATGAAATTATGTATGGCTAGGATGCTTTTAGCGATAAGGGGGTCTGTCACTCAGCCCTTGGCAACCTAGTTGTACTCACCGTTTTAGTGTGGTTCTAAGATTAGGCTGTCTGACTATGCTGTCATCTAGAAATATTGTTGAGCATGAGTTATACTTTTTAGTAAGCTGCCCTGGAGATACCTGAAGGGGAAGGGAAATAGAAGAAAATGTCACAGTAAGTTAAACCTATAAAGTGTGTTTTTTTCCTTGGTTAAAATGTCAAACGATAAAGCATTAAGATTTTTCTTACACTCCATCAACTGCCTGAGTGTGATGTCATGTGCAGCTCTATGGGAAACCTCTATACTCTTGACTTCCACAGACGAGCTTTGAGAAATGGGTTATAAAATGCTGCCTTGATATAGTACCTATAATCAAACCTGGCAAGCACCTATTATAAATTACCTGTATAATAATGTAAAAAGTTTAGAATAAGATTTCAGGGTTTTTTCCTTAAGCAATGAAATGCAGCTGAGATTTCCTATTTCTATTCATTTACTACAATAAAACGTAATGCTTTCTATAATACCGATGTAGGAGCATTTCACTGCAGTAGATGAACACCAATAATAAATGTATTAGTTCAGGAGACAGTGTGACGAAACAAACGTTTTCGAATCAGAGGCTGGGCATGCCAGGGCTGCTCTATCACTAAAAAGCTGGGGGCCATAAGTCTCTCTGGGCCTCAACTTCCTTATCTGGAGGACAAAAAGGTACTGCTTAAAGATTCTCTCGCATCCAAAAAAAACGGATAAAACAACTCTGAGAATTTAACTTCTCACTTCATGTTTAAGTAAGACTGCCATTACATTACTCAAGTGAGAACCTCAGAGAATACTTGCCATTCATTTCAAAATTGTACTAATTCTGTTCTACGTGTTATTTGACACTCCTGCCTCACCCATGCTGCTCTCTGCCTGCAGTGCCTTTTTCTTCCTCCTGTCCCAGCAAGCTTGACCCCATCTTCCTCTAGGATCCCTCTGCCAGCAGGCACACCACAACACTTCTCACTTTCTGCACACTCACACGTCTAATTTACCAACTGTTCCATGGTCTCAGCTGCTTGCATAGTACCACCCTCTTTAGTAAACAAGCTTCTCCAGGTTAGGAAGATTCTTCTCCTACCTCCAGCTACTGAGCACAGAATCTGGGACAAATTAGGATTCAACAAGTGTTTGAGAAATTATTTAAGATCAGTTACAACTGGAGGTAAATCTTACTAAAGATACAAATTCGTGAGAACTTATCTACAGTGGTGTTGGATAGGTGACAAAGAACTTTTTGAGACCCTCTAGAGAATGAACTATCTTTAAAACACTTTAGAAGTATCCATTTATTTGTGAAGAGCCCATGAACACGGCAATAGTCAAATACTAAAATGGCCTAAACTATGTTAGGACAACTCTCTTCCTTAAAGTAAGGCCAATAACCAAATCCCAATCACTGAAAGCCACTGGAAGGAAGAGTAGCATTCTTTAATACCACAGAATACAAACAATTTTAAAGCTGGGTTTTGTTTTTGGTTTTTGTTTGTTTACTAATTCAGATGAGCCTTCCTTCCTCCTATTAATATAAAACAGTTTTCACCATGCTGTCACACTCTCCCATCAATGTCCGCCACAAATACATGAAAGGTGAGGCAGGGAGAAAATCTAGTTGATGCTTTTGAAAATACAGAGCATTTAAATAAAAATTGCCAGTATCCAATCATCAGAAATATCCAAATGGCATATATAAAACACCATTTTGCTTGTTTCAGATGCTTTATGCAAAGCCACTTATTCCTTATTAACAAAAAGTTCTAGATGTAACATATTTGAAAAGTATCACCATTTGGAAGACTAATTTCTCCTTCAAGCTAGAAATGTTTTAAACTAAAACTCGGATATGGTCCTTAAGCTATTTGGTTAATGTGTAATTTTAGAATCTCAAAAAACAGATACAGCATGAAAAATGAAAATTCACTCATTCAAATACTTTGATTCTAAACGAAGCAGGTTATCTTTTAAGGTCACTACTATTAGGGTATAATATGACATACACTACACGTAATAAAAGTCAATTCTGACCAAAACTCTCTATATATGAGGGGAATAAAAATAGTAAGGAAATGTACCAAAATATAGACTAGTTGGTAGAGCTTTGGGTGCTATTTATCCTGTTTTCCTCTATTAAAAACTTTTTTTTCTATTATGAATGTATATTGATTTGTCTTTGGAAATATTACTGCTAAAACATTTAAAATTTTTAATTAGATGTGGTCTATAGTCCTATGGGGGCTCATTTAACGTATCAGCAACTTACAGTCTACTGGCTCGATCCTACAAAAGAAACACTTCCACAGGCCTACTCCTGAAACTATTCAAACTTTCCAGCATCTAGTGTTCACTAAAGGATGGCAGAATTGAAGCCTCTGAGCAAAGCCTAGATATGTTAGCTGCCAGCAGATTACTTTCCTCTCATCTTGCTTGAAAATTTAAGATAACTGTCCTTTATGATTAAAGCCTTACCATTGCTGGCTCACAACCTCAATAAACTGCACTGACACACATAAGGGTATAAAATGCAAATACAAAAAAAAAAAAACAAGTAGCAAAAAACACTACTGACAGTTTAATGTTCATAGGTATTATTTCAATTGGTCACTGAAGAAGAGTATTTATCTTCATTCAGCACTAAGGACAAAATACATGGACTTTTACAATCTTTATAAGGGGAAAGGTTGCTTAGTAGACTTCAGGTTTAATGGTGAAGACTAGAAAATAATCATACCTAGGAGGCTAGTAAGTAACAACCCTCAAAGCTTATCATTAAAGGTCAAGTACCTGTTGAAATCCCGCCCCCACCCAATGACTCTTCCCACTGTGCCTACTGCCTCTGATTTTAACCCATTAAAAGAATAAAGCCGGAGAGAGCGAGAGTACGAAGTGCGGCAACCCGAGTCATGGCAGGACAGGCATTTAGAAAGTTTCTTCCCCTCTTTGACCGAGTATTAGTTGAAAGAAGTGCACCCGAAGTTGTAACCAAAGGAGGCATTATGCTTCCAGAAAAATCGCAAGGAAAAGTATTGCAAGCAATGGTAGTAGCTGTTGGATCAGGCTCTAAAGGAAAGGGTGGAGAGATTCAACCAGTTAGTGTGAAAGTTGGAGATAAAGTTCTTCTCCCAGAATATGGAGGCACCAAAGTAGTTCTAGATGACAAGGATTATTTCTTATTTAGAGATGGTGACGTTCTTGGAAAATATGTCGACTAAAATAAGTCACTATTGAAATGGCATCACGTGAAGCTGCCCGTTCCCCCAATGGCATCACGTGAAGCTGCCACTGAAGTTCTGAAATCTTTCATCCTGTAAATAATTTCCGTGTTTCTTTTATAATAAAGTAATGATATCCAAACTAATGATATTCAGTGTCTCTGAAATTTAGTTTTCTCTGTATTGATTTAAACATTCCCAAATAAAAGTATATAAATGAAAAAAAAAGAAAAAAAAAAAAGAATAAAGCTGAAGTTCACTTTTTTCTTCCCCCTTTTCACAAGTTTTGGATACGTTTATTAAGAATCAATGACTTTAACTGAAAAATCTGTAATACTCCATCTATGTTGCACATTAATGGACAATATGGTAGGGTGAGTGGTTTGAATAGAATTCATACTCAAGGCCTTAGTAGAAAAGTATAATATTCTAATTATAGGTATAATCAAAAATATTGTCTGAATTAATATCGTTAATTATATTCAATTAAACTTCAAACTCAGAACCTATATTCAAAGAATAAATCTAAGTGTGAGTAGACTGACCACAAATCTATTTCCTCTCCCCCTTCTTTCAGATATCATCTCATTAGAATTAAAGGCATTTTTTAAAAAAGCTATACATAAGACAGGATAAACAGCAGATGATTTTTAATGTTTGAAAGGTGAAAAGACTAGATAAAGGAGTGGTAACTGACATGGCAGAACAGAGGAAGCACAACCTTGGTACCTACAGAGAGTGACTAGGACAGGAAGAAGAAAACCAGTTTGTCTTACAGAACCCAAGGCAGGCTCAGAGTTCAGAGGCGTGGTCCCCAAATCCTTGCAGTGAGGCCCATCAGTTAACGAGTTGTCCAAGTGATGCTTCCAATTAGATCTTAACAGACAGCCAAGGACCATCACACGTTTGAGGGAAGCCCCCAACACATAAGAGATCAAAACAGGAAGAAGGAATGGGACTTCCCTGGTGGCGCAGTGGTTAAGAATCCGCCTGCCAATGCAGGGGACACGGGTTCGAGCCCTGGCCCAGAAAGATCCCACATACCACAGAGCAACTGAGCCCATGCGCCACAACTACTGAGCCTGCGCTCTAGAGCCCATGAGCCACAACTACTGAAGCCCACACGCCCTAGAGCCTGTGCTCCGCAACAAGAGAAGCCACTGCAATGAGAAGCCCACGCACCCAACAAAGAGTAGGCCCAGCTCACCGCAACCAGAGAAAGCCCACGTGCAGAAACCAAGACCCAATGCAGCCAAAAAATAAATAAATAAAATAAAATATAAGGATGCTTTAAAACAAAACAAAACAAAACAGGAAGAAGGAATTGATGGGAGTGATAAAAACTCAGGAGCAAATGAAAACTTGAAATTGCATCAGTGAAAAAAAGAATGACAGGATATAAGAGAACTCTATGAATTGAAAATAAGGTAGACAAAACAATATATTCAATAGAAGGATTAGAGCACAGTCAAGGAAATCTCCAGGAAGCAGGACAAAAAGACAAAATGCAAAGCAGGAGGGGAAAAAAGTTAGTGATCTGGTAAGTCTAAGACTTCCAACATCTGAATAATAGGAACCTGGAAGAAAAAAACAGAATAACAAAGAAACACACAAAAAAGGTCTATACCAAACCAAATTATGAAATTTCAAAATCCCAGGGAGAGGGAAGGTACTAAATAAAAGGTTCCCGAGAAGGAAGGGATGGGGGAAAATGACTAAAATCGGTAATGTACAATGTACCATACAATGTCAACAGGTTTAAGAGCAACAGTGTAAATGAGAAGATGAGAGGGAAATGTCTTTAGAACTGCAAAAATTAGTTTCAACTGAGAATTCTATACTTTATCAAATAGAAGGAGTTTCAGAGAGGCTAGATCTCTATAAACTTTCTGCCCATGTGCCCTTTTCCCAGGAAAATGTGCTCCAGTAAAACAAGGAAGTATAACAAGAGGGAAACAGAATCTAGGACATAGGGGATCCAACATAAGAGAGCAGAGTTATGTGAGATCCCAGATGACTTCACACAGATATCCCAGGAAAAGAGGCATAGAGCAGGCCTAGGGGAACACTAGTCTATATGGGAGTAGGAAGACAAAAGATTGGGGAAAAGTGTCTCCAAGAAAAAAAATGGAACAGATGTGGCTTAGTAGACGGAACATAGTTTTGATAGGCATGTGACAAATGTTAAAACATTTGGGGAAAAAAATAGCTGTTAGAAAACAGGCAAGTGAATATAGTCAGGAAATTAATTCCACAGAAGAAATGAAGAATGTGAAAGCAGGGAGACCGGGCAGGGAGCTACTTACTGCATTTGGCTGTGTGAGATCACGT
This sequence comes from Balaenoptera acutorostrata, assembly GCF_949987535.1. NCBI lineage: Eukaryota > Metazoa > Chordata > Mammalia > Artiodactyla > Balaenopteridae > Balaenoptera > Balaenoptera acutorostrata. The sequence continues at coordinate 169,512,249 of NC_080066.1, forward strand.
TGGCTAGGAAAAGGGGGATTGGGTTATCCTAGAGAAGTGCAGAAGGGCTCCAATTTCATTAATATTGAAGAAAAAGAATGAAGGGTGTACAAGGAGGAGGCACAGTCAGAGAACTATATGGCTCAGCAATGCACAATATTTGCAGAGTCGTAGTAATGTAAACATTGATTCTGATTTAGTAAAAACTGATACATGTTGAGGGAACACAGGGAGGGAAATAACGTCATGGTGGACCGAAGAAGCTAAGCTTTCACCTGCTATGACAAGAAGTCAATGGACAGTGCTAAAAATTAACTTACCTGTCATACTTTTATTACTTTGGTTACAAAATAAGATCAAAAAAATAAGGCAAAAGAATTTAAGGCAGATCTTTATACTACAACCATATTAGTGAAATTTAACTTAAATGTCAGAACCCTTAAAAAATGGGCACTACTAAGTCAAAGACTTTCCTGAATACATTTGATAATGAGGAAAATAGAGATTTAGAAAATCTACAAAAAAGAGGTCCATGCTAACAGTATTGGATCCATCATATTTTTAGGAATCATGGCAGACATATTTTTAATTCAAACTATTAATTTCTTAACTTTTCAACTGTTTACTTACATGGTTTAAATGGTTGCTCTTCTTCTTTTGCCGCACTAAGAATAAAAAAAATTAACTGATGAATTCTGATACAAATGCCATAGAAAAATAAAAGTAGTCACTAATTATTTGATGGATTACCAATAACACAATGAGATAAAATTCCATTCTATTTTTTAAAATAATTTCCAACAAAATATATAATTTAAATCACCCAGCAAGATGAGTCCTATAAATAAAATCTAAAAACTTAGTTTCACTTTTTTGACCTAATAGATATTCTGTATTAGGTACAAATGAAAGACTCCCCATTTACAAAAGAAAAGGACAAAGCAAGTTAGGCCAGGTGAGAAACTTAGCTAATAAAAAAATTTACCTGCTGCATAGCTGAACTACTAGCCAGGAGTATTTTCTAATTCTTCATTTACACACAGCTTACTTTAATTACCACAACCTACAGATGACAACTCTAAGAACCAGTTTCTGGCCAGGCACTCATCTCCGAACGCACCAGTATCTCTGGAAGCATCCTGAACCACTTAATGGTAACCTACTCAAATACCTTACTGAAAAAATACACAACTGGAAAGTAACCTATGTTAAACGTAAATTTTAAAATGAGTGTGCTGACCTAAATGAACATATCTACAGCACACAAAACTGTTTTGCTCCAACAAAGGCCAGAAGAATAAAAGCCCGAAGAGGGTCTTAGGCCACACTCTTGCTCACATTGCCTCCTTTAACTCCAGACAGGCATCACAGGCACGGATTCCTTAAGGCTGAAGAGAGAGACAGGCATGGGACAGCTTTTCTTTTACTGTCTCCAGCGCCCCTCTACATGTGAGCAGCTCATGGCTCTGGAAGAAACTGAGAAATAGAGCAATCCTAACCAGAAATGAGTGGCTCAAGTACACACACGAGAAAAATGCAAGTTAGAAACCCCAGGAGCTTCCAGGTTGGTGAACATGTAGTACCCTTGCAGAGGGCATCAAAGCTCTGTGCCCTGTCCCCATGCCTGGCCCTATGCATCTCTTCCATCTGGCTGTTCCTGAGTTATATCCTTTTATAAAAACCAGTGATCTAACGGAAAAAAACAAAAAGCAAAACAACAACAACAAAAAACCAAACCTCCGTTTTTTATTGTGCTGCATCACTTTAAATATTATGGAATGTTCACTTCTTGTATTCCTGCTCTCGTAATCAACTCAAAAACTTGGTCACGTATGGCTTTTTAGCAAATAAACTAGGATTTAACATAACATTAAGGAAGACAGGCAGGCAAGCAGGAGTGCAAAAAATTCTACGGTTCTGATTCTCATCTTAAAACAAGGAGGACACAGGAAATTTATATGAGTTTCACATGCTGAGGATAATCTTCTGGAAAACCCCATATGGCATGTTGCTCTTATTACCCTGGCACAGCACTACATTAGGATGAGAAAGTTTTGAATAGCTTAAAAGTTCTGAGTAGCATAAATCTGGATGTGACATAGGCTCGTCTGGTTGAACACTGTGTAAAACAGGGCCAAAATCACAAGGCTCAATTCCCATATATAACAACTGATGTTTCTGATTTGATCAAATGAAAACCTAACTGTGACCTAAACCCTATCATTTGTCTTTAACATATGTGCTCTTCGGAGCAAGGGGAAAAGGACAAACTAGCATGGAGAAATAGACCACATCTAAATCATGTGGCCAGTTGACTATGTTGATAAAGAGGTGGCAAAGTGTATAAACAGATAGGCTAAGTGTTCTCCTCCCTAAAACACTGACAACTAAAGGAAACTGTATCATCAACATATTAAAATAAGACAAGTGAATACATAAAAAAGTGAAACATTTAAACCACTGTAAGAGTTTTTCTAAATACCTCCTATAATACACAAAACAAAAACAGTTTTCACTCTTTTTCTCAGGGAAAAAAAAGCATTGTCTTACCAGCTGTTTGAGATTTGCTCAGAAAGATTGTGCTGGCTCTTGGGTGGTCAGAAGGGTTTGGTTCCAAAGCTAAGTCTGTAGAGGAAGAAGAGAAAAAGGTGTGGTGATTTAGTTGAGTAGAAAAATACATGATTTTAAAGACAGCTACACATCGATTGAAACCACTTTTAATAGTCTTGAGAAGAGCTTTTAGTAATGACAAAAAGGCAATTTTAGTAAAGGCACAATATAAAAATTCTATTGGGAAACAGCAAAATTGTAGAAACTCTCCATACATGTGGAATAAAACCATGGCTATGTCTTAGACTTCTTTAACTTGCACCTAAATAATCTATGCCATTTTTAGATGAATCATATATGACTCCCCTCCTATTGATCAATTAAAAATTCAGTCACCCTCTTTTAAAGCTGATATTACTAGCACATTCCAGGAACAGTCTCAAGAAGCAAGTTATGCTGTGGCCAACTACTGTCAGATACCAGCTCAATATATCAAATATGCCAAAACGAAGTGAGTTGCTTTTGGCAAATGTTCTTCAGACAATCAAATGGCTAATTCTAACTCCATTCAACAAATGAACTCATTTAACTGGCTGTGGTTTATCTGGGGGCTATTCATCATGGCAGATTTAAGAGGACTACATAAAAGTTCAATGTTCTAATCTATAGGAACACTTCCACGATAGTGATTTTTAACTTTGCCTTCTATTCCCAAAGCTAAACTCACTTCTTCATTCCACGCTGCATGATTAATTTGGGGCTTCAATAAGAGTACTTTCTGGAGCAGATCATAGGGCTACTAGAAAAAAATTTTGGCCATACCTACACGAAAAGGTGGGTCTGCCTGTAGCCCACCTTGCACCAAGGTGGGATAGCGTCTTCTGTTTAGGCAGAAATACAAAACAAGCACAAGCTACCACACAGGATAGTAAAGTTGTTGTTTAAAACAAACAACCAAACATAAAAGCCCTATGACACTTCCTCAGCAAAGTCCATCTCAAACCATTTAACCAAGCGTTTAAGAAACTGGACCAAGATTCAGATAAAGAGTAATGGTTAAGGCAATTATTTCCCAAACCACATAATAACTGATCTGTTTTTGAAAGATGGGTTTGATGGTCAAAGTGAAATACAAATATAGTCCTGCCTCTTAGAGAATCCAAAGAATACACACATTGATATATTAAAAACTAATTAGTCTAGCAGTGAATTCTGTCTAACCCAGCATTTCACAAATGTATCTACCTAGAATCCCCTTTTCCCACCCAGAAAGAATTTTGCACGAACAGTAATTTTGGACTTCCCGTTTTAACAGGAATCTGAGCCATCCATTTTAATGTCATTGCCAGCACTAGTAATTCACATAGCTAAACCAACTGCTTTGTTCTTCATGAAAATTCCTTCACTGAATTTGAAGTTTATCAAGCTGCTTTTGGAGAAAATATTCTATTCAACATTTTTATGTAAAAGACCCATATAATTATTTTAAAGTTTTTTTCTCCTACATATTTGAAAAATTAAGACAATCGGAAAATAAATTATTTCAGCTGTACACAAAATGGCAGGCAGAGACTTTCACAGCTGCCTCTAACCTATAGCTTCCGAAAGAATTCATGACTACTTACCTATACCAAAAAGAAAGTAAATAGACTACATTTGAATCTAAAAAATAAGCAGAAATGTTTGCAAAGGAGCTGTATTATTTATCAGTGTCTATGGCATGGTAAAACTTAACAATTTTCAATGGAAGTCCAGGAAAATTAAGTGCCAGAATCAAAGAGAAGCAAGCTTTAACACACACACACACACACACACACACCCGCCAAACCAAGATGTGCTACTACAGATCTAAATACAAAAATCAAGAAGGCTGGGATAAAAGAAATGACAACATGCAAAAAAAAAAAAAGTACACTTAGCCCAAGTGACCAGAAAAAAGCTGGCACTCTCCCTACTCTATCCTAGGGGGTTCAAAGGTAGGCACAGGACCCAGGACCGGCCAATCAATCACAGCTGTCCTGGGACTTCCCAAGAAAAGAGAAAGGCAGAACTGTACTCTAGGATCCTTAGCTAGTCTTGAGCTGCTGGACACTCCCCTTGCTATCATGAGGGGAAAGGCTTTTCAGGAGACATCAACAGAGGAGAGCAGAACTGAGGAGATCATTTAACTCCTGGGTCAAGTAGTGCTTAACTCTGTGATTTTCTTTTAACTTGCAACTGAAGGAGACCTGGTTAATCAGCAGTACTGATGATCACACTAAAGGTGGGGAAAGGTAAAAGTCACTTGCTCATTCCTTTAACAAATATCATGAACAAAAATCTGCATGAGACAAAACGATGCTCTGTTTAAAAATTAAACACAACCATTCACAATCATTAACACACAATGATTCACAACCGTTACTTTTAGTTGCTTTTCTTATACGTTAAAAAAAGCTCTAATTAGTGTACAATCTATGTCTTCTTGTTACTAACAAGCGCTCTCCACCCCACTGTTGCATATTTATTGTTTAATGAATACACACTGGCCCATCAAGTGTTATTCCTATACTGGACTTAGCCAATCCCCTATTGCTGGGGATTGGTGCTTACAAAGTTCTATTCTTAAAATATTATGAGGAAAATCTTCATGTACATAGTTTTTTAAAATAATGGTTTTATCTCCTTAGCAAAGATCTTCGGAAGTGGAATGACTAAGCCAAAAGGTTAGATCACTTTCACGGCTCCATGTACAATGCTAAATTGCTTCCTAAAGAAGGTGGGGGGCACATTAGGGTATAATGCTACCAATCATGACATTTTGAGTTCCTACCCTTGCTTTGGATACTTGAAAAAAAAAAAAAATTCCTACTGATATGAATGAGGAACCTCACTGTAGATCTAATTTGTATTTCTTTTGATTACACAGTTTGACCATTTTCCCACAGTTATCAGTGTTATTTCCACTTTGGTGAGTTGGCCTATCATTTCAATGTACTGTAAACACCAGGGCCCTACTGCTGTCAGTTTGCATGAGGTTTTCAGAAAATATTAATCTTTTGTTTATAGCCTATATAACTAACAATTTTCGATATAACTTGCACTTTTTGCTAATGAAAAATACCACGTCACTATTTTATAGAATGGACATGTGAGCCATTAGACAGTAAACTCATACATACACACAATATTTCTGCACTTCCCATTAACTATCTTCCCAAGAGCCTAAGGAGACTATGATAAAACCTACCACACTCTTCACTATCACAAAGGTAAGACTGCCAACTATTAAGCAAAGCTTTACCACCCACCATCCCTCTCATCCCTCTCCCCACCACATGCACACACAGTAATTTAGAGACTTCAGGAAATTACTGTGCATTCAGGAAATTACATGGATTCTTCCGAAAGTTATTTCTTTAGAAACCTCTAAGAATGTTTTACCCAGGAGAACTATTCTTGAGCTCATGATTAGGGGTTATGATTAAAACTGTATTTTAAGACCCATCATTTTTGTATTATCAATTTAAATTGCAACTTATTTGACAGCATGATAGGTCGATGTAGAAAAAGTATGATTAAAAAAAAATTAAACTCGGTCTTAATGTAAACATTCCTCAGAGGAAACCTGTAAAACACCACCGACACTGAATACTGTTTTTCCTCCAATCTAAGATTCTACCAGTTGTTAAGATCCATCTCAATTGCAGTTGTTAAAAGTGTGAAAATATAGGCAACTTAGAACAAATGAAATGCGTTACTGAAGGCTAAAAGTGTTAAAAACTATGCTATCAAACTGTCGATAAATGATTTTTCCTTGTTAAAATATTAGAGGGAGAGGGAAGTGACCAAGAAAGCATCTGACAGAAGCAGCATATTTCAGAAAGCGATTAATATCAACATATTGGTTCCAATATCTTCCAAAGAAACAGGCGACGTCAGCAGTTTCTGGGCAGCTGCTGAGCACCAGTTTACTTAACGGTAACCACTGCGCTTACTGACCTGCCCGAGCATCCCTACACTGGACAGTGTAGTAGGTTTATGGCTCATAATACAAACATTACAATCTTTACAATTACCATGTAAACTGATGACTTCATCTCTTTGAGTCCACACTTGCCACCGCAGTCAGGGAGTTCCTGCCAGCCAGCCCTGAGCTGGGCTGCCTCACCAGAGGGGACACAGCAGGCTCCTGCACCTGCCAGGCTCCGGCTCACCCACGCCTTGACCCTGCTTCCCTAGCTTCTGACAATCCTGGCTTCCCAACTTCCCAGCTCTGGTTTCCAACTGCTTCTGTACCTGCCTCTACCCTGGTTCTCAGTTTTGCCTTATTTTAATCCTCAATCAGTGGTACAGTGATCATGACTGAGAGGTGACACATAGGTAAGTACACCTGGCTTTATATATTTCTAAAGAGTACTTTACTCAGTTTCTTGGACTTTTAAGAACCTTTCTGGGTTGCAAGTTACCTTCATTTCATTTCACATTATGCAGTGTTACTGTTTTAACTCTTAAGTTTTATTACTTTAATACACTAAAACAACAACAACAACAAAGGGTGAGAAAAAAGGTAGTATTCCAAAGAAGCTCACATAATGTCAACAATAAATCCTCTTCCTATATGCCATGCATTTGGAACTTACAGTCCTACTCTCTATCAATACTCATTTTTAAAACCTTGGACAACTCAATTTATACCTAAGAGAAGAATTCCTACACTACCTAACTCAGAACATGGTGAGAATCAAATGAAATGCAAGAGCAATCTATATACTACAGCCTATTTTAGACCCTTATTAATATCGCTTTTTTGTTCAAGCCACTGCTGGCTCTCACCTGAGCTACCGCACCAGCCTCCTAACTGGTCTCCCTCTCTGCTTCCTTCCACCCTTACAGTCTATTCTCACACAGTAGCTGGTCTGATCTCCCTCCACCCTCTCTACCCCCCTTCCCTTTTTCTAAGAATTAACATCATTCCCCTGCATATAATCCTTCAATGGTTTCCCATTACAATGAGACTAAAATTCATATTTTTTTGTCAAGGCCCACTAGGCATACAAGGTCTTAATCCCCCATATTCCTCCTGGCATTCATTCACTCAGCTGCAGCCACCCATCTTTCTGTCCTTGGCACGCATCAAGCATATTCCCTTCTTAGGAACTGCACAGAAGCCTCTTCTCCCACAGCCTCACATGGCTCTCTTAGGACTGCTCATGGGTCGCTTAAGGAGAGAAGCTGTCTTTAACCACCCCTTGTAAAACTGTCCTCCTCCCCAGCCCATTACACCTTCATTTTCTTTCTTAGTGTTCTCACTACCTGATGTTATTCTTGTGTCGTCAGCCCCCAGGCACCTCTAGAAAGTAAGGACCTGAGTTAGGATACGGGTTTTGTCTTGTCTAACCACTGTTTGTCCTGCCTCTGGAATGGTGCCTAATAATCACGTTTCAGTGTACCCAAAACCAGTTAAGTTTCTCCCAATTTTCCCACATCATCTAAGATTTCTTCTAATGCTGTCTTTTGATGTGTCTGTCACCTAAGACCAGAGTTAATTTCAGATCTCGTAGAGTAGTAGTTTAGTTACTCAGAATCAAAGACACAAGACAGGTTACCAAGAACCACGAAAACCTAAAAGAGGAAATCTAATGTTCAGTGAAAAATCAATGGTAACTTTAATTTGGGAAAAGAACATTTAATGTTAAAATACCTTTACTACACTCAAAATGGATTAGAGACCTAAGTATAAGACTGGACACTATAAAACTCTTAGAGGAAAACATAGGAAGAACACTCTTTGACATAAATCACAGCAAGATCTTTTTTGATCCACCTCCTAGAGTAATGGAAATAAAAACAAAAATAAACAAGTGGGACCTAATGAAACTTCAAAGCTTTTGCACAGCAAAGGAAACCATAAACAAGACGAAAAGACAACCCTCAGAATGGGAGAAAATATTTGCAAATGAATCAACGGACAAAGGATTAATCTCCAAAATATATAAACAGCTCATTCAGCTCAATATCAAAGAAACAAACACCCCAATCCAAAAATGGGCAGAAGACCTAAATAGACATTTCTCCAAAGAAGACATACAGACGGCCACGAAGCACATGAAAAGATGCTCAACATCACTAATTATTAGAGAAATGCAAATCAAAACTACAATGAGGTATCACCTCACTCCTGTTAGAATGGGCATCATCAGAAAATCTACAAACAACAAATGCTGGAGAGGGTGTGGAGAAAAGGGAACCCTCTTGCACTGTTGGTGGGAATGTAAATTGATACAGCCACTATGGAGAACAATATGGAGGTTCCTTAAAAAACTAAAAATAGAATTACCATATGACCCAGCAATCCCACTACTGGGCATATACCCAGAGAAAACCGTAATTCAAAAAGACACATGCACCCAAATGTTCATTGCAGCACTATTTACAATAGCCAGGTCATGGAAGCAACCTAAATGCCCATCAACAGACGAATGGATAAAGAAGTTGTGGTACATATATACAATGGAATATTACTCAGCCCTAAAAAGGAACGAAATTGAGTCATTTGTTGAGACGTGGATGGATCTAGAGACTGTCATACAGAGTGAAGTAAGTCAGAAAGAGAAAAACAAATATCGTATATTAATGCATGTATGTGGAACCTAGAAAAATGGTACAGATGAGCCAGTTTGCAGGGCAGAAGTTGAGACACAGATGTAGAGAATGGACATATGGACACCAAGGGGGGGAAACTGCGGTGAGGTGGGGATGGTGGTGTGCTGAATTGGGCGATTGGGATTGACATGTATACACTGATGTGTATAAAACTGATGCCTAATAAGAACCTGCAGTATAAAAAAACAAACAAAACAACTAATACTAAACTTTCATTGGGTTATTTGTATGGAAATATGTTAATATAAATGTTTCAGACATTACATGAAATTTCTAAAAATCTTATATTTGTATTTGTATGGAAATATGTATGGAAATATGTTAATATAAATGTTTCAGACATTAAAAAAAAAATACCTTTACTACAAAATGACTCACCCTATGAATTTAATTAAGTCGTAAGACAAAGTGTACAATCAGAATGCTATAGGGAAGTATCAATACAATGCATCAGTTTTTATCTGTGTCCCCTGAATAAAGCATTATAATGGGATTATAAAAGATGCTCAACCATAAAGGCTGGGTAAATGAATTATGCTCCAACCATTCGATGGCACAGTAAACAGTTGGTAAAAGGCAGGCTGTAGAGCTATGCGCAGTTGCATGGAAATACATCACCCTGGAGCACTCTCTAGGTGTCAGCACAGTTCCAGGAGCTTCATGTTGTTACTTTTGTTTATAACAAAAAGTTACAAAGTGGCACATAAAGAACAATCCCATCTTTGTAAAATAAACACAGTGCTATGTTTATATGCATACAAAAGGTTCAGGAAGAATCAACACCAAAATATTAATAAAAATTCTGGATATTCTGAGTGTGAGTGAAGGACTTTTCTGTGTTTTCTAAATCTTTTACATCAAACGTTTATTAATACTGTCACCAAAAAAAGGAAAGATCTGTTGCTCAGAGGTTTTTCCACATCATATTGCCAATTCCTACCCTACCCACTCTTCAGGGGGATGGGAGGTAGGGGTCACTTGAGAGAGCACCTTTCACCAGAAAATTAGCAAAGCTCCTAAGGTCAGACATAAAGGCTGTATGAAAAGTTGATGAATAAACATAAAATCAGATAATAGGACCGTAGCATCTTATTTTCTATTATGACACTACCATCAGTTATATTAGATATACTGTTAAAGACAAAGTAGTAAAAAATTCTTTTGAGTCTATCTGAAATCTATACTACGTTCTTAGGAGTTACTTTTTTGAGATGGCTTGAAGAAATCATGTTCTTCTCCAATGTTTCTGAAGAACAAGACAGAGCATCATTTATGTACGATTTTCTCTAAGTAACCAAATAATTCTTCACTGTAGAAAAGCCAAAATGTTTTATATCTGAGTAGGTATTTCTCAGTTTCCAGGGAAACTGATACAAAATTGTCTGAAATAAAGACATTAAGAGCAAACTTCCAATGTGCCTGTACTTTATATTTGGTGTTCTGACCTTGTTTCTATGGAAACTTAATTAATAGGCAAATGCTGAAATTGAGGTTTCTCTTATCACTTTATTGAATGCCCCCCCAAAAAAGACAAATTGAAATGAAATTTTAACAATCATGTTAAACATAAAAAAGTAAATGCTGTACTCATGAACTCTATTTTTCCAGTTCCTGATTTAGCACTCCTTCCTTATCATACATAGTTGTATGCTAAATGCTTAGTACCTTACCTGCCCGCTTACCAGCTTCCCCTAATGTCCCTCTGTCCAGGGCATTCTCGGCTTCAATTGGATTTCACCAGAACAAACTCTTTAAATTATATCAACGTGTTTACCTGACTGATAAATTTAGGCTATTTCATGACTTCTACTTTTATTCATATCCATTGCAATGTATGTACAGACAGAGAATGGAGAGGTAATTGTTGCTTCTGAGTTGTGTACAATAAACTGGAATGGCAATAATCAAAACTGGAGTATGCTGAGATAGGCCTAACTTATGGATAAATTATAAAATATAAGGTGCACTCTAAACAGTTTCTTAAGCATCCCAAGAACTGAATTTGGCATATCTACCACCTCCCAAGTCTGTCTCTTCTGTTCAGTAGCTGTGTTACACAGTCATTTCAGATCTCCAAGTCTTGGCTTCTTCATCGGCAACAGAGGGAGAATATATACGGGCCTTATTTGTAGATGGAAGGGCCAAGTGAAATACACAAGAAAATGCATTGTAAATCTGAAAAGAATTCTATAAAGGTCCAATTTTCGTCTCTCATCCTACACTAGCCAACTACTAACTGTTTTTAAAAATCATTTAGAGGCTTACCTTATAGCAACAAGCAGAGCAGTTTTCACAAGTACTTACATGCTTTGTGTTTAAAGCTACAATTAATTCACATAATGTGCTCATTCTTTCACAATATCTAACTATTCTGAAAAGGGAGTACTTTCCACTTACAAAGCCACGTCCATCATAAGGGTGAATCCACAGGCTTAATTATTCTAACTTTTAAAGAAATTAAATAAACCCAACTAAAATTTAAATAGAAGAGCTGTAAGACATTTCGTCTATGAAATAATGAAATAATCTCTGGCATTTCAATGAAACAAATGGGCCAGTGGGGCTTTAACATCTTTATGATACAATGTTTTATACTTCAAAGAACAGTCTTTATTAAAGTGCCACTATGCTACCCAGAAATTTTTTTTTTTAACCTAGAGCCATCCCTTTCCAAAATTCTAGAGGCAAAAATCAAACATTTCCTCTCTTCTCTCTCTCCTCTCCTCCCCGACAACACCCACCCCCAGCCACTTAGTCTTCAGAACTTTTACCTGAACATTCTTAAAGTTGAATAGTATTCTACTGGGCGGGGGGGGGGGGGGGGGGCGGAGGAGGGAGCCATGGAGACATTTTTCTGCAGGATGGATGTGGTATGTTAACTCCCAAACCTTTATATTACAAATGACAATATGAATTTGTTTTTTCTCCTTTGAAACTTCTGTCCAGCAGTCTCAGGAACCACCTCACCCCTCCCTTACAACAGGCAACGTGCAAAAGAAGTCGGTTAAGGCTGTGCAGCTGAAGACATACTTGTGTCAAAGTGGGAATTTAAAAGTAATCAGAACTCCATGGGGTCTCCTTTGGTAAAGAAAAAAAACCCAACAACTATTCTCTGCAGCCGTGGCAGTAACGTTTCACACCGTTCACAGTTATTTTAAGCCCCTCTCCCACCATTTTCTTTCCTATCGTGTTCAAATTATAGTTAGAAGGGATAAAGTAGCTTCTATCAGGGCGACTGAAAACATTAAAATCCAAAGAATTTTAGTTAAGAACACCACACTGACTCTGTCCATCTCTATTTTGAATTTAAATGACAAATCCTCTAATGTTTGTCTTAATTGTCTCGAGTATCAACTACCTTAACGAACAGAAGTCTATCATCAGGCCCTTACCTAGTTCCTTCGCTTAGGTACCATCTGGATAGGGAGACGGGATGGATACGCCGAAGTTAGAGTATTTAAGTTTTCATTAAGAAAAGAGAGAATACACCAGAAAGTCTCTGCTAAGTCCCACGAGATGTTAAATAGAACCACGAACAGGAAGGGCTGCGGATTGGAGGGTCTCAGGCCGGGCTGGGAAATGGGAACGGGGGAAAGAATTGGGCATTCGGGTAGGGAAGAGGGAAGGAGACTGGCCGGACGCGACTGGTAAAGAATAAGGGGTGGGGACGCCAAGCAGAGCCAGCCTTCGTCCCCGGTGCCCAGCCCTGGGAGAGCCAACTCCGGGCAAGAAGGAGCCCTAGGCGGCGTCTCCCTCCCGGGGGACCCTGGGGGCGGCGGAGGCCAGAGGTAAGCCCGAGAGCAGATGGCGCCTACCCCGCGAGGGGCGAGGCGCGCCAGCCGCTTCTTACCTTCGGGCATCTCCCGGTCGCTGATGTGCTGCAGGTGGTGGCCTTCGCCACCTGCGAAATCCAACTCGGCGGGTTCCACGGTAGCCGCCGCCGGAGCTACTGCCACCGCGTTCCCGGCTGCCGCCTTGTAGACCTCAGACTCACAGTCCGGCTCCGCTGACCCCCTGCGCCGGCCCAACTTGGGGCTGGCATTGGGGCACAGGCAACAAGACAGCGAGTTCCCCATGGGGCGCCTTCACTCCTCGCCGCCGCCGCCTCCGCTCGTCCCCCGACTCCGCTGAGCTCAGAAGCCGCCCCCTCCCCCAACAATGGCGCGGCGGGCACTGGCAGCCCCGGGCTATGCCGGGGCTGTGCCGCACATGCAGACGCGACTTCGCCCGCCGCTCTCCTGTCTGCCCAGCCGCCGGGCCCCGGGCAGGGGCGGCAGGGGCGGCCGCACCCCCGCCGCCGCCGCCTCCCCGGAGCCAACTAGTCTGTGAGGGCGGTGACCAGACCGGCTTATTTAAAAGGGGTGGGAACCAGACAAGTGCTGAGACGCGCAGCCACTGCAGGGAGAGAGCGCAGCCGGAGCTCCTCCTCCTTCCGCCGCTGCCTCCCGACTGAAAGTAGCTAGCCCGGCCGGCCCTTGCCTACCGGAATGTGTCCTTCGGTCACCTGGTTACGACGGACCAATCACGACCAGAGTTCCCTCAGAGCGCAGGCATGTGACTCACAATGCCCCGCCCCCGCCCGCGGCTGCCCCGCCCCCCCGAGCGGCGCGCCCCGGACTCTGGTTTCCATTCATCTCTCGCGCTCCAAGCTTTCCAGTCCTGCGGAAAGCGCCGCGGGAGTTTGTTAATCGAAGCCGTCCTGAGTCAGTGGGCTCTGTAGAAAGCCCCTATTCCTAAAATGCCAGTTCAGTTAGCAACTCGGTTTCACCGGGTCGACAGTTGACTCATTTGATGTATTGCTCAACGAACTTAGTTTCACCCCAATTTTTGACCGTTTTTTATAACTGAATGCTCCTCCGGTCTTGCCTTCCAAAGAGTGTTAGTTTCCACCTACAGTTTAACCATAGCAACCCCCGGGGCCCTGGTCCTACTCTCAATAAAGAGCTGTGGCTGTGTCTTGAATGAGACTCGAGGACACGTCACCCCTCCACTTCCTCATCAGTAAATTAGGTACTGAACTCCTCCCTCCCACCTCTGAGGCGCTGGGATTCAGCAACTCGCTTTTCTCGCCTGTTTCTCTCTTCCACGGCAGGAGTTTCCAGGTTTCCCTACTTTAGCCAACAACAACGCATAAAGCACGATTTTCTCATACAAACTTGAGAGTCACAAAGTGAAGTACCACGGTCTTGATTTGATAAAGATGATAACGATAGTTAACATTTGGCAAACACTATGCGCCCGCCCCCGTTCCAAGTGAGGTACTCATTTAACCCTCGGGAACAAAATCCTCAGAAACCTTCATTTTACAGATTTTACAGAAGCTAAGTAACGTTCCCAAGGTCACATGATTGCTCAGGGGTGTGGCCAGGATTTGATCCCTGATTGTGTGGATCCCCAAAGGCACCTTATTGTGATCATCAGAAAATAAAGGTAGAAGTCAAATTTGGTTGGAAGTGGCATAGTGTATCAGGATTTTCTTTTTTTAAGGAGGAACAATTTTTTGATGTGGATTTTAAAATACTTTCCCTTCATTCAACATTGATTAGTCCCTCCTACATGCCAGGCACCCGTGTGTGAAAAATAGTCCTGCCCTCAGTGACCTCAGGCACGGTGAGAAAACAAAGGCTTAGAAAGCCCAATAGTCTGAGGTCACACTGCTGCAAAGTACTTAAACCTGAAATTCAAACCTAGATCTATTAACCCCAAGTAGATGCTGGGGTAAAGAGCTTGGTTTTCTTCCCAGAAACATGAGAGCCATTGAATGTTGTGAAGTTAAGGAGTCACTATCAGGTGGTTTGTAGTGAGGTCACGCTTGAGAATAAGTAGGACTGATGGAAGCAACAAAACCCATTAAGAGACTTTATATTCATCTAAGAGAGGAGTGAGGGTTCAAACTAAAGGCAGTGGCAGAGATTGGAGTGGAGGGAAAGGATCTGAGGTCATTTGGGAGGTAGAATAGAAGTGCTCAGTGACTAGATATGGAGCGGGAAGGGGAAAAGAGAAGCAAAAATGGCTGCTAGGGTTCTGGCTTAGGGAACTATGTAGAGTGTGGTTACTTTTTCTTAGATAGTGCAGGAAAAGGAAGAGGTTTGGGAAGGAAGATCATTCTGGGTTCTGTTAAGCGGAACATGGAAATGGAGCTCTCTGGTTGAAAGTAGGCCTCTGCAGGCTAAGTCCATTTTGTGATATCCCAACTTATGTTTTCAAAAATAACACATTAAATCAATTTAAAAATGTGATTGGGGAAATTCCCTAATGTTGACAGCTAAGAATATCACATTTTTCATGGAGCAACTTGGAATCTATGGTTTTAGTAAATGAGGCATCCTATGTAAAATAAAACTGGTAAATGAGAGCTCTACCCACCACCAGAGCCTCCCATCAAGCCTCTTAGATAGCCTGAACCAACAGAGGGCAGACAGCAGAAGCAAGAAAAACTACAATCCTGCAGCCTGTGGACCAAGAAACACAGTTAGAGAAAGATAGACAAGATGAAAAGGCAGAGGGCTATGTACCAGATGAAGGAACAAGAAAAAACCCCAGAAAAACAACTAAATGAAATGGAGATAGGCAACCTTCCAGAGAAAGAATTCAGAATAATGATAGTGAAGATGATTCAAGACCTCGGAATAAGAATGGAGGCAAAGATTGAGAAGATACAAGAAACGATTAACAAAGACCTAGAAGAATTAAAGAACAAACAAACAGAGATGACCAATACAATAACTGAAATGAAAACTACACTAGAAGGAATCAATAGCAGAATAACTGAGGCAGAAGAACGGATAAGTGACCTGGAAGACAGAATGGTGGAATTCACTGCTGTGGAACAGACTAAAGAAAAAAGAATGAAAAGAAATGAAGACAGCCTAAGAGACCTCTGGGACAACATTAAACGCAACAACATTCGCATTATAGGGGTCCCAGAAGGAGAAGAGAGAGAGAAAGGACCAGAGAAAATATTTGAAGAGATTATAGTCAAAAACTTCCCTAACATGGGAAAGGAAATAGTCACCCAAGTCCAGGAAGCGCAGAGAGTCCCATACAGGATAAACCCAAGGAGAAACACGCTGAGACACATAGTAATCAAAGTGGCAAAAATTAAAGACAAAGAAAAATTATTGAAAGCAGCATGGGAAAAACGACAAATACCATACAAGGGAACTCCCATAAGGTTAACAGCTGATTTCTCAGCAGAAACTCTGCAAGCCAGAAGGGAGTGGCATGATATACTTAAAGTGATGAAAGGGAAGAACCTACAACCAAGATTACTCTACCCGGCAAGGATCTCATTTAGATTTGATGGAGAAATCAAAAGCTTTAGAGACAAGCAAAAGTTAAGAGAATTCAGCACCACCAAACCAGCTCTACAACAAATGCTAAAGGAACTTCTCTAAGTGGGAAACACAAGAGAGGAAAAGGACCTACAAAAACAAACCCAAAACAATTAAGAAAATGGTCATAGGAACATACATATCGATAATTACCTTAAACGTGAATGGATTAAATGCCCCAACCAAAAGACATAGACTGGCTGAATGGATACAAAAACAAGACCCATATATATGCTGTCTACAAGAGACCCACTTTAGACCTAGGGACACATACAGACTGAAAGTGAGGGGATGGAGAAAGATATTCCATGCAAATGGAAATCAAAAGAAAGCTGGAGTAGCTATACTCATATCAGATAAAATAGACTTTAAAATAAAGAATGTTACAAGAGACAAGGAAGGACACTACATAATGATCAAGGGATCAATCCAAGAAAAAGATATAACAATTATAAATATACATGCACCCAACATACAAGCACCTCAATACATAAGGCAACTGCTAATAGCTGTAAAAGAGGAAATCGACAGTGACACAATAATAGTGGGAGACTTTAACACCTCACTTACACCCATGGACAGATCATCCAGACAGAAAATTAATAAGGAAATACAAGGTTTAAATGACACAATAGACCAGAGAGATTTAATTGATATTTATAGGACATTCCATCCAAAAACAGCAGATTACACTTTCTTCTCAAGTGCACATGGAACATTCTCCATGATAGATCCCATCTTGGGTCACAAATCAAGCCTTGGTAAATTTAAGAAAACTGAAATCATATCAAGCATCTTTTCCGACCACAGTGCTGTAAGATTAGAAATCAATTACAGGGAAAGAAAACGTAAAAAACACAAACACATGGAGGCTAAACAATACGTTACTAAATCTCTTCACCAAGAGATCAGTGAAGAAATCAAAGAGGAAATTAAAAAATACCTAGAGACAAATGACAATGAAAACACGATGATCCAAAACCTATGGGATGCAGCAAAAGCAGTTCTAAGAGGGAAATTAATAGCAATACAAGCCTACCTCAAGAAACAAGAAAAATCTCAAATAACCAAGCTAACCTTACACCTAAAGGAACTAGAGAAAGAAGAACAAACAAACCCAAAGTTAGTAGAAGGAAAGAAATCATAAAGATCAGAGCAGAAAGAAATGAAATAGACACAAAGAAAATAATAGCAAAGATCAATAAAACTAAAAGCTGGTTCTTTGAGAAGATAAACAAAACTGATCAACCTTAGCCAGACTCATCAAGAAAAAGAGGGAGAGGACTCAAATCAATGAAATTAGAGATGTAAAGGAGAAGTTACAACGGACACCGCAGAATTACAAAGTATCATGAGAGACTACTACACGCAACTCTATGCCAATAAAACGGACAACCTGGAGGAAACGGACAAATTCTTAGGCATAACCTTTCAAGAGTGAACCAGGAAGAAATAGAGAATATGAACAGACCAATCACAAGTAATGAAATTGAAATGGTGATTAAAAATCTTCCAACAAACAAAAGTCCAGGACCAGATGGCTTCACAGGTGAATTCTATCAAACATTTAGAGAAGAGTTAATACCCATCCTTCTCAAACTCTTCCAAAAAATTGCAGAGGAAGGAACACTCCCAAACTCATTCTATGAGGCCACCATCACCCTGATACCAAAACCAGACAGAGATACCTCAAAAAAAGAAAATTACAGACCAATATCACTGATGAATATAGATGCAAAAATCCTCAACAAAATACTAGCAAACAGAATCCAACAACACATGAAAACGATCATACACCATGATCAAGTGGGATCTATCCCAGGGATGCAAGGATTCTTCAATATACGCAAATCAATCAATGTGATACACCATATTAAGAAACTGAAGAAGAAAAACCATATAATCATCTCAATAGATGCAGAAAAAGCTTTTGACAAAATTCAACACCCATTTCTGATAAAAACTCTCCAGAAAGTGGGCATAGAGGGAACCTACCTCAACATAATAAAGGCCATATACGACAAACCCAAAGCAAAACATCATTCTCAATGGTGAAAAACTGAAAGCATTTCCTCTAAGGCCAGGAACAAGAAAAGGATGTCCACTCTCACCACTATTACTCAACACAGTTTTGGAAGTCCTAGCCACAGCAGTCAGAGAAGAAAAATAAAAGGAATCCAAATTGGAAAAGAAGAAATAAAACTTATTGTTTTTAGATGACATGACACTATACATAGAGAATCCTAAAGATGCCACCAGAAAACTACTAGAGCTAATCAATGAATTTGGTAAAGTTGCAGGATACAAAATTAATGCACAGAAATCTCTTGCATTCCTATACACTAACAATGAAAGATCAGAAAGAGAAATTAAGGAAACAATCCCATTCACCATTGCAACAAAAAGAGTAAAATACCTAGGAATAAACCTACCTAGGGAGACAAAAGACCTGTACTCACAAAACTATAAGACACTGATGAAAGAAATCAAAGATGACACAAACAGATGGAGAGATATACCATGTTCTTGGATTGGAAGAATCAATATGGTGAAAATGACTATACTACCCAAAGCAATCTACAGATTCAATGCAATCCCTATCAAAATACCAGTGGCATTATTTACAGAACTAGAACAAAAAACCTGAAAACTTGTAGGAGACACAAAAGACCCCAAATAGCCAAAGCAGTCTTGAGGGAAAAAAACAGAGCTGGAGGAATCAGACTCCCTTACTTCAGACTATACTACAAAGCTACAGTAATCAAGACAATATGGTACTGGCCCAAAACCAGAAATATAGATGAATGGAACAGGATAGAAAGCCCAGAGATAAACCCACACACCTATGGTCAACTAATCTATGACAAAGGAGGCAAGGATATAAAATGGAGAAAAGACAGTCTCTTCAATAAGTGGTGCTGGGAAAACTGGACAGCTACTTGTAAAAGAATGAAATTAGAACACTCCCTAACACCATACACAAAAATAAACTCAAAATGGATTAGAGACCCAAATGTAAGACCGGACACTATAAAACTCTTAGAGGAGACATAGGAAGAACACTCTTTGACATAAATCACAGCAAGATCTTTTTTGGTCCACCTCCTAGAGTAATGGAAATAAAAACAAAAATAAACAAATAGGACCTAATGAAACTTAAAAGTTTTGCACAGCAAAGGAAACTACAAACAAGACGAAAAGACAACCCTCAGAATGGGAGAAAATATTTGCAAATGAATCAACGGACAAATGATTAATCTCCAAAATATATAAACAGCTCATGCAGCTCAATATTAACAAAAAACAAACAACCCAATCCAAAAATGGGCAGAAGACCTAAATAGACATTTCTCCAAAGAAGACATACAGATGGCCAAGAAGCACATGAAAAGCTGCTCAACATCACTAATTATTAGAGACATGCAATCAAAACTACATTGAGGTATCACCTTACGCCGGTCAGAATGGGCATCCTCAGAAAATCTACAAACAACAAATGCTGGAGAGGGTGTGGAGGAGAGAGAACTCTCTTGCACTGTTGGTGGGAATGTAAATTGATACAGCCGCTATAGAGAACAGTATGGAGGTTCCTAAAAAAACGAAAAATAGAATTACCACATGACCCAGCAGTCCCACTACTGGGCATATACCCACAGAAAACCATAATTCAAAAAGACACATGCACCCCAATGTTCACTGCAGCACTATTTACAATAGGCAGGATATGGAAGCAACCTAAATACCCATCAGCAGACAAATGGATAAAGAAGATGTGGTACATATATACAACAGAATATTACTCAACCATAAACAGGAACGAAATTGAGTCATTTGTAGTGACGTGGATGGATCTACGTCATACAGAGTCTGTCATACAGAGTGAAGTTAAGTCAGAAAGAGAAAAACAAATATCGTATATTAACGCATATATGTGGAACCTCGAAAAACCAGTTTGCAGGGCAGAAATAGAGATACAAGTGTAGAGAACAAGGGGGGGAGAGTGGTGGGGGGGTGTTCTGGTGGGATGAACTGGGAGACTGGGAGTGACATGTATACACTAATATGTATAAAATGGATAACTAAGAAGAACCTGCTGTATAAAAAAATAAATAAAATAAAATACAAAAATTAAAAAAAAAAATAGAGAAGTCACCCTGCTCCTTGTGTGTATCCTGCCTTGTGGCTGAAGCCCCTGGCACCACGGGGCAGAGCATGCCTGGACCATGTTGAATTGCTGAGAGCTCTTGGGGCTGGCAGGGACATATGACAGGGGCAGGGACTGGGGTGCTGGGGCAGCTGGGACCAGGAGTTTCGGAGATTTCAGGAGTTGCAGGAGTGAGCTCAGCCAGCTCCCCACAAAGAGGAGCCTTGGTCCCAGGCAAGGGAGAGAAGGTACGAAATCAGGCTCAGACCTGCAGTCATTTCTTGAAGGTTGCAGCTCATGGCTCACCATCACCTCTCTCTCCATCAGTACCCCTGACCTGTCTTGAGGGTTTCCGTTTCTGCACAGATGATATTTCCAACAAACTGGCCTTGAAGTTCTCATGCCTCACTTCCAAAGATCTTGAACTCTCTGCCACACACACCCAAGGTCATACACTAGGCCCATGCTGGCCACTATAGGAACCACTAGCCATGTGTGCTATTTAAATCTTAGTTAATTAAAATGAAATAAAATTTAAAACTCAGGTCCTCAGTCCCACGGCCCACATTTCAGGGACTCGATAGTCACATGTGGCTAGTGGCTACCATACTGGATCACGCAGAGAGCATGCTTACCACCACAGAAAGGTGTATTGGACGGTGCTGCCCTAGACCCTGTCACTAACAGAAACTGCCCCCTTTCTATTACCAATGTCCAGCACCCCCCTAGAGACTCCCACCTCCTCCTTGTATAGACTCTGACTCTAATGCAGCCTTCAACCACAATGGGATTTTCAATCTCTGTCCAGGGACACCTCAGAGATACTGAGGGGTCGGTTCCAGACCACCGCAAGAAAGCGAATATCACGTGAAGTTTTTGGTTTCCACTGCATATAAAAGTTATGTTTATACTATACTCTAGTCTACTAAATCTGCAATAGCCTTTTGTTTAAAAAGACACGGAGTATACCTTAATTTAAAAATACTTTATTGCTAAAAATGTGAACCAATATCTGCCAATGCTAGGTTGCTACAAACCTTCAACGTGTAAAAAACGCAGTATCTGCAAAGTACGATAAAATGAGGTCTGCCCATATTAGTTTCCTGAGGCTGCTGTAACCAACTACCACAAACTGTGTTGATTCTCTCATGGTCCCTCACAGTTCTGGAGGTCAGAAGTCCAAAATCAAGGTGTAGGCAGGGCCAGGCTCTCTCTGAAAGCTCTAGGGGAGGATCCTTCCTTGCCTCTTTCTAGCATCATTGTCTAGGGGTTGCCAACAATCCTTGGCTTGTGGCTGCATGACTCCAATCTGTCTCTGGCTCCACCACTGCCACCCTAGTCACCATCACCTCTATGGAAAATGTACGGCAGTTCCTGAGAAAATTAAAAATAGAAAACCATATGATCCAGCAATCCCATTTCTGGATATATATCCAAAGAAATGGAAAGCAGGGTCTTGAGGAGATATTTACATCCCCGTGTTCACAGCAGCATTGATCACAATTGCCAAGAGGCGGAAGCAACCCAAGTGTCCATCAACGGATGAACGGATGATCACCATGTGGTATATACACACAATAGAATATCATTCAGCCTTACACAGCAAGTTCTGACAGACAGGTGAACCTTGGGAACCTTATGCTAAGTACAATAAACTAGTCACAAAAAGACAAAGACAGTATGATACCACCTCCATGGAATTTAGATTAGATTAGTCAAATTTTTAGAGCCAGAAGGAACTGTGGTTGCCAGGAGCTGGGGGCAGGAGGATATGGGTAGTTAATGTTTAATGTGTACAGAGTTTCACTTTGGGCAGATGAAGAGAGTTCTGGAGGTTGGCTGCATGGTAATGCGAATATAGTCAACAGTACTGAACTGCACGTTGACAAATGGTTACCTTGGTAAATTTAATGCTGTGTGTATTCTATGGGCCCCCCCCCAAAATAAAACAAAAAGCCTGTGTCTTTTGCTGCCCTGGCCCCAGGCTAGCCCCACCCTTACACGGGACACTGCTCTGCGAGGGTGTGTCCTGGGTGGACTTTAACAACCAGGCCCTGGGGCATCACGGGAGGAGCGAAAATGGAGAAATGGTACTCACCCGCCTTGGGTGCTATGGGGCCAAAAGGTCGGGCACGGCCAGTGGACTTAACCGGCAAGGAGCCGTGCCTGAGCCTGAGCCTGCGCCTGCCGGCTGCCCTGGAGCCTGAGCAGCACCTCCGTCCCTCCTAACAGAATATGATCTGGCTCTGGGAAAGCCCTAAGAGGGACCTCATCCTACACTGTGCTTCAAAGCAAACCATTCAAGGCCCAGAGAGGGCAAGTGACTGGTTCTGGGTCACTCAGCAAGTCAGAGGCAGAGCCAAGTCCTGAAGTGTGGCTCCTCTGATTCTAGAGCGTCATTTCTTTCATCTCTCATGTATACCGTGTCCTTTTTCTGACAATGTGAGTTTCAGCGATTCTATCCGGAACGTGGGCCTGACACTGACAACTCAGAAGGCTGAACTAAGCAGTGGGGAGTTGGGTGAGGGCCCGTGGATTGATGGTCAGGGATCAGTTACCTGCTTTATGGGAGAAACTGCTGCCTCCATCCTTGGGTGGGTCTCTGGGGTCAGAGCCAGATCCATCTGGCCCCTGGGGTGGCCCCTGTGGTGGCTTGCCAGGAGAACCATCAGAGGTCTGGTTGGATGACTGGGAAGGTTCATCCTCCTCTGGAAAAACAAAAAAAAGAGGTGGGGGAGCTCCCAGCAGGGTGGGCAGCTGAGGGACTAGAGGCCCCACACAGCGCCCTCCACCATCTCCCGAAACTCCCAAGAACTCTGATGTTGGGAGGGGACCTCAATGGCAGCTGTGCTAAGAGGTGACAAAGATGCTTGGAGGTGAACCCAAGGAGAAGACAGAGAGAGGCAGACCCAGCACCAACGCGGAGCTGGCAGGTTCCAGACTTCACAGAGCAGGAGTGTGAGGCCCAGGAGGTTAGAGACCTGATGGGGCACAGTGCACCTGGTGGCAGCTCCAGGCCAGAACCCAGACCCCCTCCGTCCTGGTTCAGGCACCCCAAGCCCTGGGCCACCCCGCCCTCTGGAGCTTCCCTAGGGCACTCACCATCAGAGGGGGATTCCGGCCGGAAGGGGTCAGTGGCATCTCCTCCCCCACTCTCTATGGCTTTAGCTGACATCTTGGAGGCAGTGTGGGAACACTAGGTGCAGAGCCAAGGACACCACTATCTTTCTGAGAAACAGAGTGTGAAAATCAGAAGTGCTCTGCCTGATTTATGATGGACTGGTGGGGGGAGGGCAGGGGCACCTCTCTGTTGCCCCAGACTTGTCCTCTGTCCTACAGGAGCCTGCGGGCACTTCCAGCCTGCCCCCCAAATCTGCACACGACCACAGCTTTTTTTTTTTTTTTTTTTCATGTAATGTCTGAAACATTTATATTAACATATTTCCATACATATTTCCATAGAAATACAAATATAAGATTTTTAGAAATTTCATGTAATGTCTGAAACATTTATATTAACATATTTCCATACAAATAACCCAATGAAAGTTTAGTATTAGTTGTTTTGTTTGTTTTTTTATACTGCAGGTTCTTATTAGGCATCAGTTTTATACACATCAGTGTATACATGTCAATCCCAATCGCCCAATTCAGCACACCACCATCCCCACCTCACTGCAGTTTTCCTCCCTTGGTGTCCATATGTCCATTCTCTACATCTGTGTCTCAACTTCTGCCCTGCAAACTGGCTCATCTGTACCATTTTTCTAGGTTCCACATACATGCATTAATATACGATATTTGTTTTTCTCTTTCTGACTTACTTCACTCTGTATGACAGTCTCTAGATCCATCCACGTCTCAACAAATGACTCAATTTCGTTCCTTTTTAGGGCTGAGTAATATTCCATTGTATATATGTACCACAACTTCTTTATCCATTCGTCTGTTGATGGGCATTTAGGTTGCTTCCATGACCTGGCTATTGTAAATAGTGCTGCAATGAACATTTGGGTGCATGTGTCTTTTTGAATTACGGTTTTCTCTGGGTATATGCCCAGTAGTGGGATTGCTGGGTCATATGGTAATTCTATTTTTAGTTTTTTAAGGAACCTCCATATTGTTCTCCATAGTGGCTGTATCAATTTACATTCCCACCAACAGTGCAAGAGGGTTCCCTTTTCTCCACACCCTCTCCAGCATTTGTTGTTTGTAGATTTTCTGATGATGCCCATTCTAACAGGAGTGAGGTGATACCTCATTGTAGTTTTGATTTGCATTTCTCTAATAATTAGTGATGTTGAGCATCTTTTCATGTGCTTCGTGGCCGTCTGTATGTCTTCTTTGGAGAAATGTCTATTTAGGTCTTCTGCCCATTTTTGGATTGGGGTGTTTGTTTCTTTGATATTGAGCTGAATGAGCTGTTTATATATTTTGGAGATTAATCCTTTGTCCGTTGATTCATTTGCAAATATTTTCTCCCATTCTGAGGGTTGTCTTTTCGTCTTGTTTATGGTTTCCTTTGCTGTGCAAAAGCTTTGAAGTTTCATTAGGTCCCACTTGTTTATTTTTGTTTTTATTTCCATTACTCTAGGAGGTGGATCAAAAAAGATCTTGCTGTGATTTATGTCAGAGTGTTCTTCCTATGTTTTCCTCTAAGAGTTTTATAGTGTCCAGTCTTATATTTAGGTCTCTAATCCATTTTGAGTTTATTTTTGTGTATGGTGTTAAGGAGTATTCTAATTTCATTCTTTTACATGTAGCTGTCCAGTTTTCCCAGCACCACTTATTGAAGAGACTGTCTTTTCTCCATTGTATATCTTTGCCTCCTTTGTCATAGATTAGTTGACCATAGGTGCGTGGGTTAATCTCTGGGCTTTCTATCTTGTTCCATTGATCTATGTTTCTGTTTTTGTGCCAGTACCATATTGTCTTGATTACTGTAGCTTTGTAGTATAGTCTGAAGTCAGGGAGTCTGATTCCTCCAGCTCCATTTTTTTGCCTCAAGACTGCTTTGGCTATTCGGGATCTTTTGTGTATCCATACAAATTTTAAGATGATTTGTTCTAGCTCCGGAAAAAATGCCATTGGTAATTTGATAGGGATTGCATTGAATCTGTAGATTGCTTTGGGTAGTATACTCATTTTCACAATGTTGATTCTTGCAATCCAAGAACATGGTATATCTCTCCATCTGTTGGTATCATCTTTAATTTCTTTCATCAGTGTCTTATAGTTTTCTGCATACAGGTCTTTTGTCTCCCTAGGTAGGTTTATTCCTAGGTATTTTATTCTTTTTGTTGCAATGGTAAATGGGAGTGTTTCCATAATTTCTCTTTCAGATTTTTCATCATTAGTGTATAGGAATGCAAGAGATTTCTGTGCATTAATTTTGTAGCCTGCAACTTTACCATATTCATTAATTAGCTCTAGCAGTTTTCTGGTGGCAGTTTTAGGATTCTCTATGTATAGTATCATGTCATCCGCAAACAGTGACAGTTTTACTTCTTCTTTTCCAATTTGTATTCCTTTTATTTCTTTTTCTTCTCTGATTGCCGTGGCTAGGACTTCCAGAACTATGTTGAATAATAGTGGTGAGAGTGGATATCCTTGTCTCGTTCCTATCCTTGTCTCGTTCCTGATCTTAGAGGAAATGTTTTCAGTTTTTCACCATTGAGAATGATGTTTGCTGTGGGTTTGTCATATATGGCCTTTATTATGTTGAGGTAGGTTCCCTCTATGCCCACTTTCTGGAGAGTTTTTATCAGAAATGGGTGTTGAATTTTGTCAAAAGCTTTTTCTGCATCTATTGAGATGATCATATGGTTTTTATACTTCAGTTTGTTAATATGGTGTATCACATTGATTGATTTGCGTATATTGAAGAATCCTTGCATCCCTGGGATAAATCCCACTTGATCATGGTGTATGATCCTTTTAATGTGTTGTTGGATTCTGTTTGCTAGTATTTTGTTGAGGATTTTTGCATCTATATTCATCAGTGATATTGGTCTGTAATTTTCTTTTTTTGTAGTGTCTTTGTCTGGTTTTGGTATCAGGGTGATGGTGGCCTCATAAAATGAGTTTGGGAGTGTTCCTTCCTCTGCAATTTTTTGGAAGAGTTTGAGAAGGATGGGTGTTAGCTCTTCTCTAAATGTTTGATAGAATTCACCTGTGAAGCCATCTGGTCCTGGACTTTTGTTTGTTGGAAGATTTTTAATCACAGTTTCAATTTCATTACTTGTGATTGGTCTATTCATATTTTCTGTTTCTTCCTGATTCAGTCTTGGAAGTTTATACCTTTCTAAAAATGTGTCCATTTCTTCCAGGTTGTCCATTTTATTGGCATAAATTTGCTTGTAGTAGTCTCTTAGGATGTTTTGTATTTCTGCGGTGTCTGTTGTAACTTCTCCTTTTTCATTTCTGATTTTATTGATTTGAGTCCTCTCCCTCTTTTTCTTGATGAGTCTGGCTAATGGCTTATCAATTTTGTTTATCTTCTCAAAGAACCAACTTTTAGTTTTATTGATCTTTGCTATTGTTTTCTTTGTTTCTATTTCATTTATTTCTGCTCTGATCTTTATGATTTCTTTCCTTCTGCTAACTTTGGGTTTTGTTTGTTCTTCTTTCTCTAGTTTCTTTAGGTGTAAGGTTAGATTGTTTACTTGAGATTTTTCTTGTTTCTTTAGATAGGCTTGTATAGCTATAAACTTCCCTCTTAGAACCGCTTTTGCTGCATCCCATAGGTTTTGGGTCGTCGTGTTTTCATTGTCATTTGTCTCTAGGTATTTTTTTATTTCCTGTTTGATTTCTTCAATGATCTCTTGGTTATATAGTAACGTATTGTTTAGCCTCCATGTGTTTGTCTTTTTTACGTTTTTTTCCCTGTAATTCATTTCTAATCTCATAGCGTTGTGGTCAGAAAAGATGCTTGATATGATTTCAATTTTCTTAAATTTACTGAGGCTTGATTTGTGACCCAAGATGTGATCTATCCTGGAGAATGTTCCGTGCGCACTTGAGAAGAACGTGTAATCTGCCGGTTTTGGATGGAATGTCCTATATATATCAATTAAATCTATCTGGTCTATTGTGTCATTTAAAGCTTCTGTTTCCTTATTTATTTTCATTTTGGATGATCTGTCCATTGGTGTAAGTGAGGTGTTAAAGTCCCCCACTATTATTGTGTTACTGTCGATTTCCTCTTTTATAGCTGTTAGCAGTTGCCTTATGTATTGAGGTGCTCCTATGTTGGGTGCATATATATTTATAATTGTTATATCTTCTTCTTGGATTGATCCCTGGATCATTATGTAGTGTCCTTCCTTGTCTCTTGTAACATTCTTTATTTTAAAGTCTATTTTATCTGATATGAGTATACCTACTCCAGCTTTCTTTTGATTTCCATTTGCATGGAATATCTTTTTCCATCCCCTCACTTTCAGTCTGTATGTGTCCCTAGGTCTGAAGTGGGTCTCTTCTAGACAGCATATATATGGGTCTTGTTTTTGTATCCATTCAGCCAGTCTATGTCTTTTGGTTGGGGCATTTAATCCATTCACGTTTAAGGTAATTATCGATATGTATGTTCCTATGACCATTTTCTTAATTGTTTTGGGTTTGTTTTTGTAGGTCCTTTTCCTCTCTTGTGTTTCCCACTTAGAGAAGTTCCTTTAGCATTTGTTGTAGAGCTGGTTTGGTGGTGCTGAATTCTCTTAACTTTTGCTTGTCTCTAAAGCTTTTGATTTCTCCATCAAATCTAAATGAGATCCTTGCCGGGTAGAGTAATCTTGGTTGTAGGTTCTTCCCTTTCATCACTTTAAGTATATCATGCCACTCCCTTCTGGCTTGCAGAGTTTCTGCTGAGAAATCAGCTGTTAACCTTATGGGAGTTCCCTTGTATGGTATTTGTCGTTTTTCCCTTGCTGCTTTCAATAATTTTTCTTTGTCTTTAATTTTTGCCACTTTGATTACTATGTGTCTCAGCGTGTTTCTCCTTGGGTTTATTCTGTATGGGACTCTCTGCACTTCCTGGACTTGGGTGGCTATTTCCTTTCCCATGTTAGGGAAGTTTTCGACTATAATCTCTTCAAATATTTTCTCTGGTCCTTTCTCTCTCTCTTCTCCTTCTGGGACCCCTATAATGCGAATGTTGTTGCGTTTAATGTTGTCCCAGAGGTCTCTTAGGCTGTCTTCATTTCTTTTCATTCTTTTTTCTTTAGTCTGTTCCGCAGCAGTGAATTCCACCATTCTGTCTTCCAGGTCACTTATCCGTTCTTCTGCCTCCGTTATTCTGCTATTGATTCCTTCTAGTGTAGTTTTCATTTCAGTTATTGTATTGGTCATCTCTGTTTGTTTGTTCTTTAATTCTTCTAGGTCTTTGTTAATCATTTCTTGCATCTTCTCAATCTTTGCCTCCATTCTTATTCCGAGGTCCTGGATCATCTTCACTATCATTATTCTGAATTCTTTTTCTGGAAGGTTGCCTATCTCCACTTCATTTAGTTGTTTTTCTGGGGTTTTTTCTTGTTCCTTCATCTGGTACATAGCCCTCTACCTTTTCATCTTCTCTGTCTTTCTGTAACTGTGGTTTTTGGTCCACAGGCTGCAGGATTGTAGTTTTTCTTGCTTCTGTTGTCTGCCCTCTGGTGGTTGAGGCTATCTAAACCAGACCACAGCTTTTAAAGTTAATAATGACTTTACTTGGCTCCCTGATCTCCAGAATCCTGTTCACGTCTAATAATCCATCTCTGCCCCGCCCACTGCCCACCCAGCCTAAGTCTTAGGGCTTCAGAGTGACCTGGGTTGATACAAGACTGGAGGTTCCCAAAGTCTCCTGGTAAAGGTGGGCTCAAGCCCCTTCCCAGCACACTCACCTCTGGTCACAGTGACAGCAGCCCTGGATGGAAGCAGAGAGGGATACAGTGAGTGGAGTCCTGTTGCTCTCTCCCCTCCCCCACCTCCTACGGCCCTGCCTACCCTGCGAGGTCACTGTCTGGGAAGGAAGAGCAGTGTCAGAAGTTCTGCAGGTAGTGAGGCTGCTGAGGACGCCAGCTGGGTGTTAACGTCCCCTACTGTGACTGTGTTACTGTCAGCTTCCCCTTTCATGGCCCTTAGCATTTGCCTTATGTAGTGAGTTGCCCCTATGTTGGGGGCATAAATATTTACAATTGTTATATCTTCGTCTAGGATTGATCCCTCGGTCATTATGCAGTGAAGAGTCTTTATTTTACTTTATTTATTTATGCGATCCGTCAGCATTAGCTCGTTTAATTCGGTGATTACCCTATGGCGTAGGTAGCGTTATTACTCCCAATTTACAAATGATGACACTGAAACCAGACATACTAAGTCACATGCCAAAAGCTCACCCACTAAGCAGCAGCCAAGAAGCATTCAAACACTGGAAGTGTGGTCCCGGAGCCCATATGCCTAACCACCACTCTATGCTAATCTTTACCAGGTACATGTGCTGATATTAATGTCAGGATCAACAGCAGCTAACATTTAGGAAGTGCCACCTGGCTTTCTAAACTCCTCACACGTAATAACTTATTTCACCTTAATAAGAACTTAAGAAGTCGATACTGTAATAACTGCCATTTAACAAATGAAAAAATTGAGGCACAAAGACACTAAATAACTTGCTCAAGGGTACACAGCTGGGATTTAAGCCCAGGCAGGACTTAATTACCACACTCTTTTATTTCTCTACAAGCAGGGTAATCATTTTACATGCTAAACTTATTATGCCCATTTCATGGAAGAAACTAAGACTCTAACCTACCAATATTAAGTAGCCTGCCCAAGTCAAAAAGAAAGGGGCTATCTGATATTTGACATCAGACAGTGTCAAGAGGTTTTGGAGAATAACTCTCACCACAGTGTTCCAAAAGTGGCAGCAGCCAGTTGGTCACTAGATGCTCGTGGTATTCTCTGTTGCGTGAGGCCTTGGGACCAACAATTCCTCCTCCCTCAACCCTTGCTTTAAAAATTCCCCACTCAATGTTGGGAGATGCCTACAAATTCCCTGATGTCCCTACCTGGTAATGGATGACATGCTGGACTTTAGGAATATCCAGGCCCCGAGCTGCCACATCTGTTGCCAGGAGAACACAACTGTGGTGGAGAGAGAAAGCTCATTAATAATAACTAACGGCTATCATTAATCAAATTCTTACCACTGAGTACTCTAAACACAACAATCCTTACAAACACTCTATGAGACAATACTATTACATATGTCCCTTTGACAGATAAAGAAGCTGAGGCTCAGAGAGATTAACTTCCCAAGGTATATATATGGCTGTTCAGTTGTGGAGCCAGGATCCAAACCTGGGTTTCACTGGCCGCAATCGACAAGCCACACTCTGCAATAATAAAGACTACCTCAAGTGCATTAAATGGGGCCATACTCTAGGTCGGTGACCTCATCTCCTATCACCCTCCCACTTAATTCCCTCCAGTCGCACAGGCGTCCTTGCTCTCCTCGCTCTTCCTCAAACATGCCAAACCTGCTCTTGCCTCCCAGCCTGTGCACTTAGTGCACCTTAGGCCATAAAGGTCTTCCTCAGATATTCACATTTCCTTACTTTCTTCTACTCTCTGCTCAAATCTCACCTTATGAGAAAAGCCTCCCAGACCACACACCCACAGTCTGCACAACTCCCTATACAACTTTACTTCTTAGCACTTAGCACCACTTGACGAACTGCATACTTACTTCTCAGTTTATTACCTCCCTCCCCTGGGATGTAAACTCCATGACAGCAGGGACTTTGTACTACTCACTATTCTATTACCAGCCCCTAGAACAGTGCCAGGTTCACAGCAAGCACTCAATAATATGTACTGGGTGATGTTTCTTAATGTATGTGTAGTTTGAGGGGAGTCAAAAGCACCTGACGTATGTCTTAAAAACTTAAGATTTTAGGCCCTTCAGGGTCCCCACTTCCTGTATCTCTGAGATAGGGCTGCGGAACATGATGCAAACTAAAGTTTGTAAAATATTAAACCACCGCTCTAAGTCAAGGTCAGCAAACTTTTTCTGTCAAGGGCCAGAGGGTAAACTATTTTTGGCTTCGTGGGTGATGTCTGTTGAAACTACTCAACTCTGCCATTATAGCACAAAAACAGCTATAGACAATACATAAATAGGCCTCGCTGTGTTCCGATAAAACTTTACTTATACAAACAGGCAACAAGCCAGATCTGGCCCATGGGCTATCGTTTGCCAACTCCTGATCCAATGAACCACTAACTCTACTTACTAACATTCAGAGGGAAGTGAACCACTTGTTCTTGAAACTCATCTGTAACCGGTAACCTGACAAAACAATGTGGGCAGAAGCCAATTTAAAGCCCAGCTTCCCAGGCCCTCATTTTGACAATCTGCCCCGTGCTGCCTGCCTGACCATCAGTCTGGCCCAAGAGCAGATGGACACGACAGCGTGAGCTCCGCAGTCTGACAGGCTGGTCTGAGGCC
The DNA here is from genome assembly GCF_949987535.1 of Balaenoptera acutorostrata. Taxonomy (NCBI): domain Eukaryota; kingdom Metazoa; phylum Chordata; class Mammalia; order Artiodactyla; family Balaenopteridae; genus Balaenoptera; species Balaenoptera acutorostrata. Next base: position 169,544,386 of record NC_080066.1, read on the forward strand.
CAGCTCTACCACTTCCAAGCTGAGAAACCTTGGGCAAGCTTAAGTGCTTTTCTAAACCTTACTTTTTTTAATCTATAAAATAAGAATAATGGGCTTCCCTGGTGGCGCAGTGGTTGAGAATCTGCCTGCTAATGCAGGGGACACGGGTTCGAGCCCTGGTCTGGGAAGATCCCACATGCCACGGAGCAGCTGGGCCCGTGAGCCACAACTACTGAGCCTGCGCGTCTGGAGCCTGTGCCCCGCAACGGGAGGGGCCGCGATAGTGAAAAGGCCCGCGCACCGCGATGAAGAGCGGTCCCCGCACCGCGATGAAGAGTGGCCCCCACTTGCCGTAACCAGAGAAAGCCCTCGCACGAACCGAAGACCCAACACAGCCAAAAATAAAAAATAAATAAATAAATAAATAAAGTAGCTATAAAAAAAAAAAAAAAAAAAAAATAAGAATAATGACAAGTGGTAAGTATTAAAGCTAACATTTAGCAAGCTCATACCATGTGCCAAGCACTGTTCCGAACACTTCAAATGCATAAATTCACTTACTCCTCAGAGCAACCCTCTGCCATAACTTCTATTATTATACTGATTATGAGAAAACTGAAACACAAAGTAATCCGACCAGCTAGAAGTGACACAGCCAGGATTTGATCTCAAGCAGTCCGCTTCCAGTCTGTGCTCTGAACCCTGACTCTATTCTTCTTCTCAAGGATGTTACAAGTGAATGAATGTAATAATGTATCTAAAATGCAAGCACAATACTTAATCTGTTGTTAAGTGTTCAATAATAATAGGTATTATTGTCACCATTACTCATTATTAAAGAAGTTTCTGTTGGGCATTCCCAGCAACCAAACGTACTAGATGAGAGTAAGCCTGCCTCACGCTGTGCAAAAAAAAAAAGGCTACCTTCTACCGATAAGGCTCCCACGAGAGAAGGTAGCTTCCCACCATCCTGGTGACCTAGACCCAATGGCTAATCTGTGCACAGGCCTGACTTACTCCTCCAGATGGGCAAACTGCTCCAGGTTTCTGAGCCTCTGCTTCTGGTGCATGCAGGCATGTAGGGTCAGTGGCATGATATCCAGGACTTTGAGGAGCCCAGAGAGGCGTTTGATGCAGGAGATACTGTTGGCAAACACTAAGGTGCGGCCTGCATACTGCATCAGGAAGTAGTACAGATATAAGTCTTTCTCATCAGTCTCACAATGGATCTTGGTCTCTGTAAGTGTCTCTACCGTGGCCTCCTTTCTTGTAAGGTCCATGACCTTGGGCTTGCCCCTCATGCCAATCTTCTGCATGAGGAGGTCAAGTTTGGCAGTTTTGTCAATTTTCTTAGCGTGCTTCTTGTGAAGGATTCGAGCAGGAGCTTGATGTACCAGGGTCAGCGTGGCCGAAAAAACAAGTGTCTGTCTCTTTGGGTTGTACTGGGAATCACTGAGCATCTCTAGCAGCTTTGAGAGCTCAGCAAAGTGGCCTTTCTCAACCATGCGGTCAGCCTCATCGACCACCAGGCACCTACGGATCCAGACAGACCCACATCACCTGGTTAGCAGCAGGTAAGAGGAGTCATCCACAGCATACTCTACCACCCCACCACCCCCAGGGCCCTCAACCAATCTCCCTCACACATGCTCGGTTTTCTAAAGGCCCAAGTCTGGCTAGTACCACACCATGGCACTTTGTAACAGGGAGAAGGCACTGCACACTGTACCATGTCACCTCAGGTCCGCTTCAGAACAGGGGGTGGGGGCAAGGGGGAGGTACTGTTTCTCACCTGAGCTGCCGAAGGTTGCTCAAATGAGGGTGCTTTTCTTTAACTAGCTCCCACAGCCGGCCTGGAGTGGCAATCTCAATCTCAGGCTGACGGTTCAGCATCCTCTGCTGTTTCTGTGTGGACATTCCACCAACCAAAATAGCAGTTTTAATGCCTATGGTACACAAAACAAAAGGGACACTGTTATTCAGACTAATTGCTCAGTTCTTCCAACGCCGACACAGGCGCCCCCAGATTAGTAAAGGCTGCCAGTCACCAGCACAGCTCCCCTCTCCAGGGGGGTGCTAAGAGCTGGCTTGCCCTGTTGATGCCATTGCTAGAGGGCTTACCAGGTCTTCTATGATCTAGGCCCTGACTATTTCCCCAACCTCATTTTTTTCTACTCTTTCCCCTCCAACCACACCAGTAGGGCTGGATTTGAACCCAGGCATGGTGACATCCAAAGCTCTGGAAAAAATGAGCAGTGGTGCACCACAGTGCTGGGAAAGATGTAACTTGTAGCTGTGACACACCTCCCCTAGGAGTTCCTGCCCATGCCCCTCAATTAAAATTTAACTGAATCTCCTCTGATGGCTAGTGTTCTCTTCTCCTCTCTAGTGGAGGACTTCGTAAGGTAGCCAGTATGGAAGGAACACAAAGGATCATGCAAGCAAAGTGTTTAGTAAAGTGCCTTGTAATACACAGTCAGAGCTTGATAAGTAACTGTTCCTTTTACTATAAAATTGAAACCCCGACTCTGCAGCCTTTCCCAAAGAATTCCCTGAAAAAGTTAAGTTCTAATGCCCTAAGGCAGGAGTCAGCAAACTTTTCCAACAGTAAACATTTTGGGCCCTGTGGGCTAAATGGTCTCTGTACAATTACTACCTCTATTCCACTCTGCATTGGTGATGCAAAAGTGACCATAGACATATGTAAATAAGTGGGTGTGGCAGCACTTTATTTACAAAAAAAAAAAAAAGAAACCCAAACAGTGGTTTGCCAAACACTGCCCCAAGTATCTACTGTATCCAGTAAGTTAACCAATTTCCTATGCAGCTAGAATAGCATTAGCTATGTGTTATCCTTGGGAGAATAAAGAATGTGTCACTCAAATAGTTTTCTGTCGGGCTTAATTCTCTGGCAGAAGAGAAAGGTTCCCTCTAGAGGGCGGGCACAGCTGATTCACCTCTGCCACCCCAGCTACTGGAATCCTTTCAGGCAACATTTATTAAACGGAATTAAACCTCACCTGTAAACTTGGCCACAGCATCAATGTGTTGTTTGACTTGAACGGCTAGCTCTCGAGTGGGAGTCAGAACCAGTCAAGCAAAGGACGCCTTGGATGTGCAATTCTGCCACCCAATTCTCGTTTGAACTTTCTAGTCTGCTCTTCATCAAGCTTGTCCTCCTTGTTTTCATCCTGTTTGGGAATGGCCGTCTCCCTGATCAGGGAAGAAGGTCCTTCACCGGCATCATCATCATCATCACAGGAGGGCAGCACCTGGTTTGAGACTGTAGCTCCAATCTTGGCTCTTGCCTGGCTGCGTGGTGCTCTAGCCTTCGCTCCAGCCTCACTGGGCAGTGCTTCACCCTCAATTCCAATCTCAGCAGGCAAAGCTCCAGACTCAGTTCCAGCCCTGCCTGGTGATCCTGTCTCAACTCCAGCCTCATTACTGGTCTTCCCAAGTGGTGCTCCTGTGTTACTTAGAGCTGGGATACGCTTCTTCTTCACCTGCCACTGCAGCACCGCATGAATCATTGGAATGGCAAAGGCAAGAGTTTTCCCACTTCCTTAGAAGCAGAACAAAAAACAAACAAAAAACAAACAAAAACAGTGTCAATCAACAGATGTACATACTTTTGCCTGAGGTTCTATCCTTTACACGGAATGAGGGACCCTGACATAGCCAAGTGCCACCCTGACCAATCCAAAGCTCCTTCTACCCTACACAGGTACGGTACCCCTACAGCTCTGCAACCAGAGGGCACCTGTAATTAGGAGTCTGAGGAAAAGTCTGACAGACTGGCATTGTGGGCTGAGGTCACCAATAAACTACAGACAAATGTCCAAACAATGAAACCCTAAAGAGATGGGCAAGTTGTGTATGTGTGTGTGTGTGTGTGTTTGTTGCTCTTGTGAAGGAACACAAAATTGAAGGGTAAGGAATGAAAATCTATATAATACTTTCCCAAAACCTTTCCCTGGTGGGGAAGGAGGGAGTAAAAGAAAATTTTCTTAGTTTTCGAGAAAACTTTAAAACTTCTGTCTATGCTTGAACATTTTCAAACTAGCCTTTGAACGTATATGGAGCCCAAGTATTCACACCATCTGTGTGGACAAAAACAAAGAAACAAAACAAAACACTTCAAGCTGAGAATTTAAAGTGGTTCCAAAATTAAAATGCCTCAAGCAGAAGCAAATAAGTGATCAAGCAATGATGCCCACTATAGCACTTCTATTCCAACTGTACTGGAGTTTTAGCCGGTGCAACACATAAGACAAAAATAAACAAAAGGCACCCAGACTGGATGAATAGTCATCTTTGAAGAAAATCCTATATAATCTTGAAGAAACCAGTTGATGGTACCAAGTTGCAGGATACAAGATCAATATACAAAAATGCAGATTTCTATTTATTAGCATCAGAAATAGGAAATCTTAAATTACCATTTACAAAAGCATTGAAAATATGAAATACTTAAGGATAAATCTAATAGATGTGCATACACTGAAAACTACAAAGCGCAGCTAAGAAAAACTGAAGACCTAAAAAAATGGAGAGCTATACCACATTCATGGACTGGAAGATTCTATATTGTCCAGATGTCATGTCCTCAGTTGGCTCTATTACCAATGCAATCCCAATCCGAATACCAGCTGACTTTTTTGTAGAAATTGAAAAACTGACTTTAAAATTCACCTTGAAATGCCAAGGGCCTAGAATAGCCAAAATAACTTTTAAAAAGACAAAACTGGAGGACTTATACTACCTGATTTTAAGACTTATTCTAAAGCTACTGTATCCAACATAGTGACGTATTGGGAAAACAGTAAAGATAGACAAATAGATCAATGGCAAAGAAAAGACTCCAGAAATAGACCCACACCTATACGGTCACTGATTTTCAAAAAAGATGCAAAGGCAATTCAGTGGAGAAAGAGTAGTTTTTCAACAAACGGTGCTGGAATAATTAGATAGCCACATGCAAAACCAAACCAAACCTTTGATCTGTATTTCTCCCCATAAAAGTTAACACAGGAAGGATCAGACTGAAACACAGAACCTAAAACTAGTAACACTTCTACAAGAAAATATAGGAGAAAATCTTTGTGATCTTGTGTTAGGCAAAGGATTCTTAGGTAAGCACATCTGTAAAAGAAAAAGTGATCATTTAAACTTCATCAAAATAAATAACTTCTGGGCTTCCCTGGTGGCGCAGTGGTTGAGAATCTACCTGCCAATGCAGGGGACACGGGTTCGGGCCCTGGTCTGGGAAGATCCTACATGCCGCGGAGCAACTAGGCCCGTGAGCCACAATTACTGAGCCTGCGCGTCTGGAGCCTGAGCTCCGCAACAAGAGAGGCCGCGATAGTGAGAGGCCCGCACAATGCGATGAAGAGTGGCCCCCACTTGCCGCAACTAGAGAAAGCCCTGGCACAGAAACGAAGACCCAACACAGCCATAAATAAATAAATAAATAAAAATTAAAAAAATAAATAACTCCTGCTCTTCGAAAGACACTGTAAGGAGAATGAAGAAAGAAGCCACAGACTGGGAGAAAACAATGCACATCACATATCTGATAAAGGAGGTGTATCTAGAATATATTATGAATTCAATAATAGGAAAACCACAACCCAGTTAAAACATGGGCAAAAGAACTAAACAGACACCACCAAAGAAGATAACATGGATACAATTAGGCACTGGAAAAGACACTGCTCAAGGAGTCACTAGGGAAATACCAATGAAAGCCACAAGGAAATATCACTAAAATTTTTCAAGTCTAAATCAAATTAAAGACTGACCACACCAAGTACTGGCAAGGACATGGACCAATCTGAACTCTCATAACCTGGTGATTATGTAAAATGGTACAATCACTTTGGAAAACTCCTAAAAAGTTACATTTACCATAAGACCTAGCCATTCCACACCTAGGTATTTACCCAACAGGAATCAAAGCATATATCCATACAAAGACTGATACACCAATATTTATGATAGTTTTACTTGTAAATGCCCACAACTAGGAAGAACAGAACTATATCCATCAACAGATAAACAAACTGCACTCTATCCATACAGTGGAATACTACTCATCAATAAAAAGAAACGAACCATTGGTATTTGCAGTAACATGGCTTTGAATCTCAAAGTATGCTGAGTTTAAAGAGCAGACACTCTCCCTCCCCAAAATACATATTGTATGATTCCATTTTAAAATTCTGGAAAATGCAAACTAATTGATAGCGATAGAAAGACTATCAGAGGTTACCTGGGGATGAACAAGGAGGGGAGCCTAGGTAGGGAAGGAGGGATTATTAAGGGGCCCAAACATCTTTTGGGGGTGATGGATATATTCATTATCTGCATTGGCAGCAGTTTGCCCACAGCCCCAAAAGTCTTGGAGACTTGGACCTGTGGATTCACAGCATTCCATAGAAATAGCCTGATAGGAGCTGTGGTATAAATCCAAATGTCAATCTCTAGCCACAGTGGCTCACATCTCTCCTCTGCCTTCCGGAAACAGACTTCCAGGCCTCTCTGCACATACCAAAGTAGTGTAGCCGAATGCTTAACAGCACATAGACCTAGTCTAGAACTATTCAAGCACTACCACTTTTCAGTGGGGCAGTTTTAGGGACACTGTCTACCCTCTGTGAGGCCGAGTTTCCTCTTCACTAAGATGGGAATAATAACGGAACCTACCTCAGGGTGGTTTTGAGAAACTGAGTTCATGCATGTAACACAGGACGTGACGTATTTTAAATGTTAAATAAATGTTCTAAGCTATTACTGTTACCTCCATCCCCCTTTCCTGGGGTTTCCTCCCTCTTCCATCTTTATGATTCTTATACAGGACCTCACCTCAAGTTTCCTGACCACTCTTCCAGAAATCCAAGGCACAGAGTGTCTAGATCAGGGGTCCCCAACCCCCAGGCCACGGACCCGAAGCGGTCTGTGGCCTGTTAGGAACCAGGCCGCACAGCAGGAGGTGAGCGGCCGGCGAGTTAGCGAAGCTTCATCTGTATTTACAGCCGCTCCCCATCCCTCAAATTACTCCCTGAGCTCGGCCTCCCGTCAACATTATGGTGAACTGTATGATTATTTCATTACATATTACAATGTAACTAACAGTAATAGAAATAAAGTGCACAATAAATGTAATGCACTTGAATCATCCTGAAACCACCACCCACCCCCTTCCGTGGAAAAACTGTCTTCCACAAAACCGGTCCCTGGGGCCAAAAAGGTTGGGGACCGCTGGTCTACATGGTCTAGCTCTGAAATGCAGCAGGACCCTATGGTCCTCACCCCCCATGTCCTCTGCCTGCCTTTGTCTGTGGAAAAACTTCAGCCAAAGAATAAGTTTAATCAGAGAAGTGAGAAAATGCAGAAGCAAAGGAAAGCAGTCCAACAAGACCAAATCATAATAGTTTAGTCAATAAGCATAGCTAAGGACCTTTAGTTCCTTCTCGAGGGCTACAGATAATATTCTGAGCCATATTCTGTGAGCTGTCTTGTAGATACCCTCTGTGTATCTACAGATAAAACGCCCACCAGGTGGAAAAAGTTAACTACATGATGACCAGACTGTAGCCATGACATAACCTGCCATTCCGAGAACTGGCCTCAAGAAAATGGAAACAAACCGACCCTGGAACTGAAGATTAACTGTACTTAAAACAATGAAGACGATGCTGGTCAGACCACCAATGACCAATTTCAAGATGACTGTCAACAGCTGACTCTGCTGTTTCTGCATGCGGCCCCCTCCCCTCTTGTCCACTGGTTGGGGGGGGGGTCGGCCTTCAGACAGGAGCACCCCCCCACCCCAACCCCCCCGTTGCCGGCATCCAAAATAAAGCAAACTTTCCTTTCCACCAAGCTGGCCTCTTTATTGGCTTTTGAGCGGCGAGCAGCTGGACCCACTTTTGGTTACAGTTCTATGCCATACAATATAGTAGCCACTAGCCACATACAGCTGTCAAGCACTTAAAATGTGGTTACTCTAAACTGAGATGGGTGGCAAGTTGAAAATACACATCAGAGTCTGAAAACAGTATAAAAATAAGAATGTAAAATATCTCAAAAATTTTACATTCATTGCGTACTGAAATATGCTATGCAATTGGTTAAATATATTGCTAAAATTAATTTTCACTTTCTAAAAACCTTTTTTAATATGGCTCCTAGGAAATTTTAACTTACATATGTGGCTCACATTACATATATATTTCTATTGGTTATTGCTGGTCAAGTTAGACTAATAGTTCCAGGCTTGTATTGCTCTTTCCCCCATCAGTAGTTGAGTCTCCCCAGGGTGAGTCAACCTGTCCTGGCTTCACAAAGTCTTAGGTGGCCCAAGGAATGAGCGATCTTCAAACAATGCCTAGTCCCAACAGTCACCTCCTGCCCAAATCTGCCTACCAAATCCACCCAATGGTCATCACAAACTCAAATCCTTCCAATGCCAATAAACCCACCAACTCCCAACGCAGCCCTTTTTATCTTTGGACAACTCTTGCGAATGAGACACTTCTTCCTCATACTAATGAAGATCTACCTCTCCAGAGGGCTGATCTTAGCCCTACTTTACCTCTGAGCCATTCAGAAAAGGCTCAAGACCTGGAAAAAAACTACCATTTACAGATCACTTACAATGCACTGTGTAAATTTTAGTTTACTATTGCTCTTTGTTACTAGTTTACTATTGTGTAAATGTATAAATTTAGTAGGCACTTACATTTAACCCACATAGCAAAAGAAGTAGGTACTGCAGTTATCTATCTCCATTTTATAATAGGGTCTACAGAGCGCAGAGAAATAAAGTGACCTGCCTAGGGCACCAATCAGGAAGTGGCCTCTTTCAACCCAGAGCTCGCCGACCTCTGAAAACCTTCACTCAACAGTGCTTTTGTGGTCGTGCCCCCAACATTCCCGTCTCCCAGCCAACCAGCCTGTTAGCAGCCACAAGCTCAATCCAGAAGCAATCTTGCGCTGGCCAGATAAGGATGCCCTTACCTGTCTCAGCAGCCCCAAGGATGTCCAGTTTGTCACGAATGGCAGGTGCCAAGGTCAGAGCTTGGACTGGTGTGGGCGCAGAGAAGCCTAGGAAGCTGAGCGCTCGGAGAACTGGCTTGGGTACAAACAGATCCTTCCAAGCTGATACATCTGCCTTGCGATCACGCATTTCAGGCATCCACGTCTTTGCTTTTTTGGGCACCTTTGGAGTAGTACCCTGGGGAGGCTCTGATTTTTTTTTTCCCTTTCTTGTTCTTCTTTTTTGGAACCGTCTGGGCCGGGCTTTCTGATGCCATCTCCCCTACCTCTGGATCAGGACAAACTGTGCCATCTCCCTGGGGCCCTGGTTCAGTATCTTTGCCCTCAAACACTTTCTGGGCACTGCTTCCTTCAGTTTCCACAGCTCTACTCTTCTTCAACTTCATCTTCTTCTTTGAGGAGGTAGACTCTCCTTCCTCCTCTCCTTCTGAAACAGCTTGTGACTTTCTCTTCTTGGGCTCCTCCTTTGAGAAGAGACTGGAGGAACCCTCCCCAGAGGAGACCAACTGATAATCCGTCAGTTCCTCAAAGCACACCAAGTCATCCATCTGTCCGTTTGCAAACATATTTGGGTCAATCTTCACCTGCTTCCATTTTCCCACAACTCTGATGCCCTTCCTCTGAATTCTGCCATAGTTTGGTGGCTCTGGCCTCGATTTTTTCTCTTTCAGCTTCATGGTTGCTGAAAAGGAGAGAAATGTTCCATTAGATTGGCAACTGAGAAGCACAGGGTTCTGAGGCAACAGATAGTTTCTAAGCAGCCTACAGAGTATCACGCCCTGCAAAGAAGTGAAGACACAAAGATGGCTCTAACGCTGATGCTGCCAGCTAGAGAAGATCAAAGAAGGAAAGAAATGTACCCGCAGAGTGGGCAGCTTGGCCTGCAACAGAGGGGACACAGGAGGTGTGGCAAAGAAATATGAGCGAGATCTGGTTTGGATTCCAGATCCAATGCCAACCGCTCGTGTGCCCTTGGCAGCTCCTGCTTAATCCTCTCTGAACCTCAGCGTTCTCATATTTTTAAAAGGGGGGAGGGGTTTACTAGCTAGGTCACAAAATGTTCTCTGCAATAAATAACATTCTGTAAAGCGTGGTGGGTGAAGCCTGCCACTCCCAAGCCATTTTGAAGGCTGAATAAGAACCTGAGGGGGTCGCTGGAGGGTGGGTGAGGGGGACAGCTTTATTAAGAGTGCACAGAGCCTTCTTCCTTCTCAAGCCTTGCCCCAAGAGGGCAGATGCCTTTGCCACCACTCTGGCCTTTGCCAAATGGCTTAAAACCCAACCAGCTTTTTCATTACCTTTTAAGTGATTTAAAAACAAGTGATCTATGAACAAGTCGTCAGACTGGAACTCGAGCCACGTTCTCCCCTTTCAGAAAGGCCGAGAAAAATAGATCCTGTGGAAAGACAAAGGGAAACCTTGGTTCAAATCTGGACGCGTCACTGGCCAGCTCTGGGTCTGGGGTGCACGTATTAATCACTCTGAGCCTCAGTTCCTCGTCTGGAAAATGGGGATGATGAGGGTCTGTTTATCCTTGGACCGTCACGCGAAGACAAAAAGGTGACGCACGTCCAGAACCGCTCAGCATGGCGCCCCACCGGCAAAGCAACCCAGAGCGCAACGAAGGTTCACCCCCAGCACGGGCTACGCCGCGATCACAAGCAACCCGGATCAACGATGGGGGGGAAGGGAGGAGGCACATGGGGGCGAGGACGCGGACTGCGACCCAGAGAGCAAGCGGGGGTGGGGGTGGGGGGGGGGTCGCTCCTCCTGGCGCCCGGCCAGGAGCCCGGCGCTGGCGCCTCGCGTCAGGCACGAACCGGCTCACGAAGCAGAGAAACCGAGGGGCCCCCGGCGCAGGGTCGGCCAGGCCGCTTGACGAGGCCGCCGGCCGCCCTCTCTGGTCCCGAGAACCCAACGGCCTGGAGAGCCCCGCGCTGGGAGGCCACCTCCAGCTCCTCTCGGGTGCCGGTTCCGGCCCCGGCCCCGCTACGGCTCCGGCCTCGGTACTCACCGTTTAGGGAAGCCGACCAACCGCCTCAGACACTGCTGCACCAGCCCTCCTCGGCCGCGTCCACCGCAGTTCCGGGGAGGGGCTTGCGCTCACGAACGCCTGCGCGCTGGGAAGGAAGTCCCGCCCCCATTCTAGACCCCGCATTTAATTCGCTGCCCGGGGCGGCTTTCGCAGTCCAGGTACCGAGAGCGCGGACGGTGGGTGCAATGGGCTGCGCGGGTAGGTCCTCCTCTCGGGCTTAGGGAGCGGGAGCAACAGGTGGAGCCCGCCGTACCTCCTCTGAAGGGGCTCTGTTCTAGCTCATGTATGGGAACGTAAGTTCTTGTATTCTTGCTTTGGTTTTAGCGCAGTGGCTGTTTACGTACTGGCTGTGTGCCTGGAGCCTCGAAAACGTTTTAGCATTTAATTTACAACTCAACCAGCCTGTATTGGAGGTGTTTTCCGCAGGTTTTCATGCCTCGCCTGTTGCTCACTGATGGTTGGGGAAGGTCGGGCTGCCTCCAATAATCAAGCTAAACTGGGTCCTTTGTTACAGGCAGAGAAATCAGCTTCACGGTAGTTAATCTTTTTTTCGATGTGGGGATCACCAGACCATCTGGGAAACCTTTCCCACGCACTGTCTCTATGTCCGGTGACTTTGGGAAGTCCTAAAGGACAACGGGGGAATTCACCAAGCTTAGGTCGAGTGAGCCTCCCCACCACCCCGGAGCCAGCATGGGACACAGCTTAACTCATTTCTTGGAGGAACTTGCCAGTGTGTCCCCAAGAGCCTGGGTGGCATAGTCTGTGCCCAACTGGTGCCTGAAGCCTACGGGGACTGCACTTCCTGTGCTCCGGACTTCCTCATAGGTACTTTTCCATCTGGCTGTTCATTTGTATCCTTTAATATCCTTTGTAATAAATGGACACCAAGTTGGGGAAAGCAGGTAGGGGGACAGGGTGGGATGAATTGGGAGATTGGGATTGACATATATACACTAATATGTATAAAATAGATAACTAATAAGAACCTGCTGTATAAAAAAATAAATAAAATAAAATTCAGAAAAATAAAAAAAATAAATTATCTAATAAAAAACCATTTTCCAAAAAAAAAAAAAGAAAAAAACCCCAACATTTAAGGGTCTATTGCCACACAAGATGCGTTACATACATTATCATGTTAATCTTGACAATACATATGCAATATATTTATATCCTTAATTTAGAGTTGAGGAAACTGAGTCCCCCCCCAAAAAAAATGTGACTTCCCAAAAGTATTCCAACTACTAAAGATTGGAGCCAGGATTCCAACCTATGATTTCTAAGTCCATACCCTAGGGCTACTAGACCACTAAGGGTCATCGTTCCATCTATCATAAGAAGTGGCTGAACTGTCAGCCTAAAAATGTCTCTAAGGTGATAATTTTGCAAGAGAAAAATGTGCACACAAATTATTTAGTAATATTCATGTGACAACAAATTCTTTTACTGAAATTTCCACTATACGTCTTTTACCATCCCAATGTCATGTCAACATAGCATACAGAAGTATCAGGCATTCTGAAGAGGAGACAAACTCCTCTTCTGACTAAAGCAGTGTCACCAGTAATAAAGAGAGCATTTCCTTTTGAATGGCTCTTCAACTTCACATATGAAAACTTGAGCTCATTTTTCCCCTCCCTCCTTTTATCTACAGAGGTACACACAGCCCTCTGCTTCTCCATGGACACATCTTAGAACTACTCTAACCTTTCCTCTCTCCCTCACACCCCACGTCAAATCTCACAACGGTACGCAAGATGAGCATTATCCTCAAGTGTTCTGGGGTGGAATGAACTTACTAAGGAGCAAACACACCTGCTGCATTAATAAATCTTTCCTTATTTTTGTTTTTGTATTGTTTATTTTGGGTTTTTTCCATATATTTCAATATTAACAGGATAATACTGCATGGTAACTTCGATATGTTTTTAATTTAGTATACATAGAAGGATAATAATTATTAAAATTTAGTTCCAATTATATATATATTAATTCCCACACACAAACACGTGTGTATATACTAGGTCACAATTTTAAATGTATTCCTTACTAAGAATCATGGTAAAAAAAAAAATTGAAAATCATTGTTCTACAGTATTTTGCAAAGAGTAAAAAGGAAGATTACTAATGTCTGCCCTAAATACATGAGCTCTAACAGGAATATTGAAAGGTACGTAAAAAATGAGTTCAGGAATAACTACACAAACTTAGAAGATTCCTGGAAACATTGTAATATCTCCCATTATTCTTTTTAATCAGCTTATTTCCCCATTAACAAATGGTAGTAAAAAATCCATTGAAAAATATTTTTTAAAAATATATAGATATAGGACATAGCAAGGGAAAGGGGATAGCTAAGAGGACTGGGTTTACATAGCAGCCAATCTAGTAAGCGAGGAACCCAGGAGGAAAACAGAATAGTAACTGACAGCTATAAAAAAAAGAAAGAGAAAAAAAATCACCTGCAGAAAGAAAAAAATCACCCTGGCACCTGCAGAAAGAAAAGATGATAAACAGCTATCATAGGAAGGGAAGGAGACCCGCTTACTTAACCTATAGAAGACAGGTGGGCTGATATGTTCAATAATTCAGCAAGTATTTATTCAAGAGCTGCTGGGTACCAGGCACTGGTTCTGGAGTCTCCAGCACAATCTAATAACGCTTTATGCCTAGCCAGAGAATTTGTCAGATGACAAATATGGACTGAGTGCTTATTATATACTGGACACTGAGCTAAGCCCTGGCAGGGACATGGTGGTACAGACAGATACAAACCCTGCCCTGTTAGAGCTTCACAGTCAGAGAAGACACAAGTTAAAAAAAAACAACAAAAATCAACGAAATCATCCTAAGTGTACAAAGACCTACACAGGAACAATACACGGTACTATCAAGAACATCGCTTAGTTCGGAGGTAAAGGAGGCCTTCCCTGAAAAGTCGAGCCCTGAAAGATGAGTAGGAATCAGTGACAAGACAGAATAGAAGGAACAGTGTGTTCAAAGGTCCCAGGCTGAGGGGATTTATTCAATCACTTCATAAACACTCACTGAACATTCTGGATCTACCAGTCACTGTGCTCTGCATGTAGAAAGAAAACTATACAAGCAAAGCACTCTGATTCTGTGTATCTGAGTGGCTTCTTGCAGAAATAAAATCAATAGGACTTGATACAAAACTAATTACTGAGAGAAAAAGAAAGCGTATAAAATTATTACCAGGTTTCCCTCCAGTACAATTTAAAAGGATGATCAGGCTTCAATAACAAATGGAGGCATATTTAGATAAAAAGTGATGAATTCAGTTTTGGGCACACTGAGTTTGAAAAACCAGCAAGACATTCTGGTAGAGACGTGGTGGTGGCAGCACCCAGCAAGCAGCCCTGGCCCAAAGTCTGGGAGAAAAGCCCAAGGCTATAGCCACGTATTTGGAAATCAGGTCGGAGATGTTAAGTCTAGGAGCGGAGAATAGGACACAGAAAGCGAGTCCCTAACACAATACGCATGGATCCTGTCTACTCATTTGACTGCTATTACTGTAAATGGGGCACCAAATCAGAAGAAATGGAGTACAAACAAATCAATTACAAAATGTAAAAGCTCATCAGTCAACCCCAAATCAACCTGTAAAAGCTGTGTGAAACAATGATTCCTTTTCTCTAATGCTAATGATACGATATAATGGAATGGTGGAGTTGAAGAGGGCCTTAGACATATAATTCACCCCCTTACACTATGACAATAAAGAAACCAACATCCACAGAGACTATGGAAGTTGTTCAAGGTTAACTAGCTAGCTATTGCCAGGGTCTGGATACTACCTCCACAAAGCAAGAATCTAATTTAAATAAAACAACAAAATTAAGATCCCTCATGCGTTCCTAAATAACTATTAATTTAATTTCACATGAATATTTTCTTCTTTAAGAGAAACAAAGCCAATTTTCTCCCTACTGTCCCTTATCGTAAAAGATCTAGTTCAGACATTCCTATCATTCCTTTCAGCAATATATGAACTACCAGTCCTCCAGTTATAGTTACCTTGAAGAAAAATATCGTCTAAGGAAATATAATTGCTACTTACACCATTTGTAAGTCAATGAGTAAATATGGATCTATAGGAGTAAATAATGATGTATATATCCTACCTAAATTATAAATATATCTCAAGATTTTATTTTTAAATTTTTAAAATAAATTTACTTATTATTTTATTTATTTATTTTTGGCTGCATTGGGTCTTCATTGCTGTGGACGGGCTTTCTCTAGTTGCAGCGAGCGGGGACCAGTCTTTGTTGCAGTGCGCGGGCTTCTCTTGTTGTGGAGCACGGGCTCTAGGCACGCAGGCTCAGTAGCTGTGGCTCGCGGGCTTAATTGCTCTGCGGCATGTGGGATCTTCCCAGACCAGGGCTCGCACCCATGTCCCCTGCATTGGCAGGTGGATTCTTTACCACTGCGCCACCAGGGAAGCCCTATCTCAAGATTTTAATATGTTGTCCAGACTAGGTCCATATGCTTTTCGTATGGGAATCATGAAGAAACTAAGCAGTATAATGGACGTTTAAAATCACAATATGTAGTGACTTTTACTATGAAATAATGATTAAATAAAATAACAAGTCATTCTATTCCTATGTATATTCTGATTAACTACACAAAAGGATTTAGAGCAGCACACATGTTTAAACATGCAAAATATTGAACACTTTAGTATTTTTTTAGAAAATACTAGTTAAAAGAATCAGAGCTGACTAGTATATCCTGAGTTTGGGGGGGGGGGGGGATTTTTTAGCTAGAGAAAAGTAAATAATTTTGAAGGAGAAGAGAAATGTATGTACTAACCACCTGAGGAAAGCTGATAACCAGGGTGAGCAGGGAGTTAAGTTTACAGAGTCACAGAGCAAGGAGGCGTCTCGGCAGCATGACTAGTACAGCTCCCTCACTTCACTGACAGGATTCAGAGGAGCTAAACGATGCTCCCAAGGTCACACAGCTGGTTTGTGGCTGTGCTCTGTGTTTCTTAGCAACAGGGATTAAAAGAAAAACACAAATTACATAGCTCTCACTGCTGAATAAAAAGAAACATAAAATTAGCCTAGAGACGGATTATATATATACTCCTGTATAATAAATAAGAGACTAGAGTTAACTAATAAAATATATGCCATTTTGGAACATTAAGAAATATTTTTCTTGAAGAAAAAAAAAAAAAGAAAGGAGGTCACATCTACTTACCCACCATTATACCGAAAGAAATGAGTAAAACGCTAGAATTTCTGACCCTCCAGCAGGTTTCTGCTAATCCAGTATTTGAAAACCATCTTGATGAAACAAATGGTTTTTAAACAATGTGTATCTCAGAAAACTACGGAAACCGTGTGAATGTTCCTACTTTGTAAAAAAAAAAAAAGATTTAATCTGCGTAAATAGCAGAGATGAGGAACAGGAAAAACTGAGGATACTCCCAGGTTTGTAACCTGTGACGTTAAGTAGATGTTGGTGCCGTTTAGCCCAGATAAGCAGACAACCCAAATTTGAGAAAAGATCTGAAGGAAGTGATAGAGCGAGCAATGCAATGCCGATACCTGAGGAAAAAAACATTAAAAGCAGAAGGAACAGCAAGTGCAAAAGCCCTGAGGTAAATGTGTATTTGGTGTATTTAATGAATAGCAAGGATGGCTGGAGTACACACTAAGCGAAGAAGGGAATAGTAAGAAATGAAGTCAGAGCTGTAATGGGGAAAAAGGGGAGGTCACAGAAATCAGAGCAAGTACATGCTCAAACCATAATGGAACTAAATTAGAAATCAGTAACAAAAAGATATGCAGAAAATCTCCAAATATATGGAAATGAAACAACACACTTCTAAATGACTCATGAGTTTCATGAGTCAAAGAAGAAGTCTTGAAATAAATTTAAAAACTTTTTCAACTAAATGATAATGAAGATACAACATATCAAAATTTGTAGGATGCAGCTAAAGGGAAATTTATAGCATTAAAATGCATATACTAGAAGAACGATCTAAAAATCAATAACCTGAGCTTCCTTTTAAGAAACTAGAGAAAGAAGGGACTTCCCTGGTGGCGCAGTGGTTAAGAATCCGCCTGCCAGTGCGGGCGACATGGGTTCAATCCTTGGTCCGGGAAGATCCCACATGCCACAGAGCAACTAAGCCCGCGTGCCACAACTACTGAGCCTGCGCTCTGGAGCCCGTGAGCCACAACTACAGAGCCCAAGTGCCACAACTACTGAAGCCTGCATACCTAGAGCCCGTGCTCCACAACAAGAGAAGCCACCACAATAAGAAGCCCACGCACTGCAACAAAGAGTAGCCCCCGCTCGCGGCAACTAGAGAAAGCCCACATGCAGCAATGAAGACCAAACGCAGCCAAAAATAAATAAATAAATAAATTTTTAGAAAACTAGAAAAAGAAGGGAAAACTAAACGTAAAGCAACCAGAAGGAAGGAAGTAATAAATATGAGAAGAAAAATCAGTGAAATTGAAAACAGGAAAACATTAAAAAATAATAATAATAAAACCAAAAGCTGGTTCTTTGAAAAGATCAAAAAACTGGTCAACCTCTAGCCATGGTAAACAAGAAAAAAAACTGAGAAGACACAAATTACCAATATGAGGAATAAAAGAGAGGACATCACTACTGGTCCCACAAACATTAAAAGGGGATACTAGCATAGCATAATATGATGCCAATAAATTCAGTTATCAGATGAAATAGTTAAGTACCTGAAAGACAAAAACTACCAAAACTCACTCAAGAAGAAATAAATGACCCAAATACCCATATATCTATTAAATAAATAGAATTTTTAGTTAAAAATCTTTCAAAAATAAAATTCCAGGCCCAGATGGTTTAATGGGTGAATTCTACCTAACATTTAGGGAAGAAATAATATCGATTCTAGACAATCTCTTCCTGAAAAATAGAAAACCACTTCCCAAGTCATCTCATCTCATCTCAAGTCATCTCATGAGCATTCCCCTAAAACCAAAAACTAGGCACAAATATTATAATAAAACTGCAAACCAGTATCTCTCATTGAGGGCAAAAATCCTCAAAAACATAGTAGCAAATAGAGTCCAGAAACACATAAAAGACTCATACATCATGACCAAGTAGATTTCATCCCAAGAATGCAAGGCTGATCATCATTTGAAAACTGATCAGTGTAATTCACCATATTAAGGACTAAATAAGAAAAGCCATATACGATATCAATAGATTCAGGAAAAAAACCTTCAACAAGATTTAATACTCATTCATGATTTTAAAAAAACTGTCAGCAAATTAGGACTTGAGGAAACTTCCTTAACTTAATAGTATCCATAAGAAACCTACAGCCAACATCATACTTAATGACTTAATGATGAGAGACTGAATGCTTTCCCCCAAAGATCAGGAACAAGGCTGGGAGGTCCTCTCTCACCACTCAAACAGTGGAGGAATCTGGCAGACGCAACTTCAACCAAGTGATCAAGATTAACATCACCAGTGAAAAGGCATGCTGATGTCATGTACCCCTGAAATGATGGGATGAGAGAGGCACGTCTCCTCGACGGTATTCTTCCCAAAAGCCCATAACTCCAATCTAACAGTGAGAAAAACATCAGACAAACACAAGTTGAGGGACATTCTACAAAACACCTGACCAGTACTCTTTAAAACTATCAAGATCATGAAAAGCAAGGAAAGACTAAGAATATGTCATAGCCCAGAGGAGACGAAGGAGATGGGATAACTAAATGCAACGTGATATCCTGGATTAGATTCTGAAACAGGAAAAAAAGGACATTAGTGAAAAAACTGGTGAAATCCAAACAAAGTCTGGCACTTAGTAAATAGTGTTATACCAATGTTAATTTCTTACTGTTAACAAATATACCACGGTTACGTAAGATGTTAGCTTTAGGGGAAACTGGTAATAGGCATATAGTAACTCTAAACTATCTTTGTAACTTCTCTGGAAATCTAAAATAATTCCAAAATAAAAATTATTTTTTTAAAAAAAGTAAAAGGGCATTAAAAGATATACTGTGTAAACACTAACCAAAAGAAAGCTGGAGTGAGTATATCACTATCAGATAAAGTAGACTTCACACAAGGAATATTTCTAGGGATAAAAACAAACATTACATAGCTACGAGGGGTTACTTCACCAAGAAAATATAACAACCCTAATTGTATATGCATTAATTACAAATATCAAAATACATAAACTACTGGTAAAAATGATATATTTGAAAGGAGTAGACAAATCTGCAATTATAGTTAGAGACTTCAGTATTCCAGTTGTTTAGTCAGTAGAACAAGTAGCAAATATCCTTAGAGATACAAAAGATCTGAAAAATATCAATCAAGTTTACTAACTGACATTTATAGAACATTACACCAACAACGGGAGAATACACATTCAAATATACATGGAATCATCACCAAGATCGACCCATGTTCTGGCCAAAAAACAAACCTCAGCAAATTTAAAAGAAATAAATTCAAGCAAAGTCTGTTCTGTGCCCATTACAGAATTAAACTAGAAACGAATAACAGGAAGGTATCTGGAAAACCCCCACAAATAAGAGGAAAATTATGTGAGATACACACACACACAAACTGTATGTGTAAATCATCCCCCCTCCCTTCCTCCCCACCATCACCAGAGCTACAAAGAGAGATGCCCAGGCTGTACTTTTGTGAATCCTTTTCCTCTTCAACAATGTCTACTACTCAAGGAAATATAGTTTATAATTTTATTACCAAAAGTATTTCCAAGCAAATACAGTTTACAAGCTTATTACCAAGAGAATTTCTATGACAATTCTAAATCCATCAGACTTCTCAGTCTAATTTTTCACCTGAATATGTAAATATTTTTATGCTAGCCATATAACTCTCATTCTGCCCAAAACATATTAAAACCAAATATACAGAACTCTTTAAAGAAAATATTGTTCTACTCTAATATTTTTTCGGTGATAAACAGTATTTTTGGTTTTGTTATAATATTATTGCATCTACTCCTTAATGAAACACAGGCACTTTCTGAATTATGAATATCTTCTTCAAAGGTGACCTTTTTTAAAAGCTCTGAAACTGTTCACCTGTCCAAGGAGTTTTTGCCCTTACAGGGATGTCCATTAGCACCGCCTAGTGGATGAAATAAGAAACTGAGGTTCAACATCTTTTCTTTATCTTCTTTCTTAGAATTGAAGACAGCCTGCTGAAGCAAGATGGAACTTTAAATTCTGAGGCCCAACCCATCATATCGTCTGGAGAGAAGAGGGGGAAATGATGTCTGAAGAACTTAAGTGACTTGAATGTGATAGCAGAGATAGACACCAGGTCCCCTGATTCTTACAGTAGCAAACTGGCCCTTTCCACTGTACACTACAGCTATGTGGAAAAAAAAAATTAACCTCAATCCTTACCTTACACTGCATACAAAATTTAAGTGGAAATGAATCACAGACCTGAAATTAAGAGCTAAAACCTCAAAACTTCTAAAAGAAAGCACAGGAAAAAAATTTAATTGACCTAGATTTGGCAAAGATTTCTTACATATAACACAAAAAGCACTAACTATAATGAAAAAATTCAATGAATTAGACCTCATCAAAATTAGACCACAGCAATCTGACTCATAATCACATGTAAAGATGTTCAATGTCCACTGGTCATTTGGGAAATCCAAATTATAAATACAATGAAATACTACTACACTAGACCGCTGGTAATACCACCAGAATGACCTAAAACCAAAAAGACTGATCATACCAAGTGTCAGTAAGTATATGGAGTAATTCAAACTCTCATACTCTGCTGGTGGAAATGTAAAACTGTATAATCACTTGAAACAGTTTAGCAGTTTCTTGAAAATGTAAACATATGCCTACTATATGACACAGCCATTCCACTGCTAGCTATTCACCAGAGGAAAGAAAGCACATGTCCACACAAAGATCTATACATGAATGTTTACAGGCACTTAGTTTGTAATCGCCAAAAACTTGAAGTTACCCAAATGTCTATCAACTGGTGCATGGATAAACAAAGTGTGCTATATCTTTAAAATGGAATAATTAACAATAATAAAAAGGAATAAACTATTGATACATGCAACATCATGAATGAAATTCCAAATAATTATGTTGAGTAAAAGAAGCCAGACGAAAGAGTAGCTACTGTATGATTCATTTCTATAAAATTCTACAAACTGAAAACTAATCTGTAGTGTCAGAAAGCAGATCAGTGGTTGCCTGGAGTGGGAGAGGCTATCAGAAGAAAGGGAGAGGATATTACAAAGGAGCACAAAGTTACTTTGGGGAGTCATGGGTATGTTCATTATCTTAATGGTGATGATAGCTTTATAGGTATATACATAGAGGTCAAAATTCATCAAATTGTACAGTTTAAATATGTGCAGGTTATTAGATGTCAATACACCTCAACAGAACTGAAATGAAATGTATATATACACATCCAGTGATCCAGCATTCCATTCTTAGGCATTTATCCAAGAGATATGAAAACATGTCTACATTCTAGAACAGAAGAATCTGTCACTAATGTATAGTGACAAAAAGCAGATCATTGGTTGCCTAGGGTCAGCGTGGAGAATTAACTGCAAAGGGGCACCATCTGGAGAGAAAATTTTATAACTACATGAAGTTTCTGGATAGGAAGTTGCCTATGCATCCAAAGTAAAGGATGCTCTGAATTGCCAACAGTTGATTTAAAAGACCAATAACAATTATCCTTTACTGAACACAACTCTACACCAAGCATTGTGTCCTCTGCATGCACTTCCTCTAATCTTCTCGACAATCCTGCAATGTAGGTTTTACTCTTCTCAGTTTAGATTAGGAGGCTTGGACTCAGATAAGCAACTTACCCAAGGTCTCTCAATAGATAAATGAGCAAGCCTTGGCCTCCAAGAATACATCTGGGCATGTCTTAAGATAAAGTATTTCCGACACTACATACTGCCTTCTCAATGCCCAACATACTTATTAACTAGAGGTGACTTCTATTCTAGTGAAACTTCAGAAAAGTGCGTTTGCTTCCTTAAACAAGTACTTCCTTGAACACAAGTATCTGCTGGTACAATGCCACTTGTTCTCCAGGAGACGCCTAACACATACTAAGTACTCAATATTTTGTATGTTTTTACCTGAACTCCTAAGATTCACTCTAAAGTAACTATTAGTTGCATTATAAATCTCCATTATTAACATCTCTGATTTGGAGGGGAAATTACACTGTAAGGCACAGCCACAGACAAGGATATAATAGATTTTGCGATTATGTCTGACCTGATTACCACATACCAGTATCATAAAGCCAAAAAGGTGGTGACTGTGAAGAACTAAGTCTGAACACTTTCTCCCTGCCTCCCACATTTGGTGGCCACCATGGACAACAAAAGGCACTGCAAAAAGCAAAATATCCAAGTTGAAAGAGGTACAGATATAAAGATCCCTGGACTTTCCTCTATGGTTTAATGGTACTGGAGGTGGTGCCCATGAAAGAAGACCTTCTAACCAAGCAGTCTAGCAGAATAAAAACTAATTGTAGGGACTTCCCTGGTGGCGCAGTGGTTAAGAATCCACCTGCCAAGGCAGGGGACACGGGTTCCATCCCTGGTCCGGGAAGATCCCACATGCCGCG
This sequence comes from Balaenoptera acutorostrata, assembly GCF_949987535.1. Classification (NCBI taxonomy): domain Eukaryota; kingdom Metazoa; phylum Chordata; class Mammalia; order Artiodactyla; family Balaenopteridae; genus Balaenoptera; species Balaenoptera acutorostrata. The sequence continues at coordinate 169,567,148 of NC_080066.1, forward strand.
GAGCAACTAAGCCCGTGTGCCGCAACTACTGAGCCTGTGCTCTACAGCCCATGAGCCACAACTACTGAGCCCGCAAGCCACAACTACTGAAGCCCGTGTGCCTAGAGCCCGTGCTCCACAACAAGACAAGCCACCGCAATGAGAAGCCCGCACACCGCAACGAAGAGTAGCCCCTGCTCACCGCAACTAGAGAAAGCCCGCGAGCAGCGATGAAGACCCAATGCAGCTGAAAATAAATAAATAAATAAATAAATAAATAAAAACTAATTGTAAAAATTTTTTGAAACTCTCTTATAGGGAAAGAAAAAATTTATGTGACCTAAGTAAATCATACACAGAATAACAGAAAATTCTATGGGCTATTAGGTAGGTAGTTCATTATGGATATACTAGAAATTTATGTACTAGGAAGTTTGTCACTTTTGTTTCCTAAAAAATATAGGGTGGGGCCACTCATGCACTGCTGGTAGAAGTATAAAATGGTACAAGCACTTTGGAAAATTGTTTAGCAGTATTTTCTAAGCTGGACATATGCATATGCTGTGACCAACAGTTCTAGTTCTATGGAGACACCTAAAAGAAATGCCTACATATATTCACCAAAAGACTTGTACAAGAATGTTCATAGCAGCATTATTCATAATAGCCAAAGACTGAAAACAAAAGAAATGTCCACCAAGAGTTAAGTAAATGATATAGTATATTCATATAATGGAATACCATACAGGAATGAGAATGAACAATCTATTTCTCCACGCAACAATACGGACAAATCTCTTTTTTAAAAGGCTGAGCAAAAGAAGCTAAACACAAAACAGTATATTCCGTGGTTCCTACTATGTAGAGTTCAAAATCAGGCAAACTAACCTACGGTGTTAGAAGTTAGGATAGTATAGTTAACCCTTTGC